>NC_048411.1:9519905-9523529 GCF_013103735.1 Etheostoma cragini | reverse complement strand
TTTTGCAGTTGCTGCCCCGAGACTCTGGAACAAGTTGCCCCCTGATGTTCGCACTATTACAGATGTAGCTCTTTTTAGGTCACAACCCAAAACCCATTTATTTAGAATGGCTTTTAATGTGTAGTAGTGGTCTCCTCCTCCTGTTTTTATGGAACCTTTTCTGATTTTAATGTTTTCTATGTCTCATTCTTTTTGTTGTATGATACGTTGTTTTATTCTTGTTTTCTGAGCACTTTGGATACCTGCTGGTTGCTGTAAGTGCTATATAAATAAATGTTGATTGATTGATTGATATTCTACCTGTTACTCACTTTTTTCTTTAACTAAGACATAGTTTTTCTAATTTTGGAACTAAGTTTATAGGTTTATGGATAAAAAAAAACACCTTTCCTAATCCCAAAATGCAGTCTTTTAACTATTAGTCATCAAATAGAATAAAGTGCCCTACTTGTTAAAGGTACTAGTGAAATGAAAATCCATTAACATTGCAAACGTAAGAAATTTCAGAGATCATTGACTCTTGTTTGTTTGTAGTTGATGTGGATGTCCTTATCTTCCTCCTCCTCCCAGATTAGTGCTGCAGTCTGCCTGTTTTCACACCACATCCTCTTCTTTTTTTTTTGGGGGGGGGGGGGGGGGGGGGGTGGCTCCACTGGATATCAGTGACGCCTCACTGACCACGTCAATCAATCATTCTCCCTCCAACCACCTCTCTCCTGCTTCCTTTTGTCTCTCTCTCTGTATGCCTCTGTCTCGCCTGCACAACTTTAATATGTCTCATCCCTCTTTCCCACACGTGACACGCTAACTACTTATCACAAAAACACAGATAAAGGCTGTTGTCAAGAGACATTTGTTGACAGGGCCTGTCTTGGAAGGTGCTTTGGTTAGTCAAGTATAACCATCAGCAAGTAGCTGTTAGTTTTAATAAATAATCAATTGATAATTCACATTTCTTTTCAAAACGCATGCCTGCAGAAATTGCTTTATTCAACCCCCCCCCTCCAAAGAAAGTCACTTGACATGCCACGTGTTAAGATTAAGCAGCCGTTCTATACTTGTCTTCATCACGGGGTTTACACAAAATCTGCAAGAGTAGTGAGACGACAATAGAGATCGGTTGATGTTGTGATCCTTGTGTGGAGCTGCATTGTCCTGGTGTAAGGTCATGTACTGTACTGTGACACAAAACGCAGGCCACATGTATGTGTGTCTCATGTAATGTGATTATAACATGGGCCTTTTCACTGCTTTGGTGCTATCCTAGCCTTGGTTCAGGAAAAGGTCACTATGGATGTTCACGCTAAGATTTTAGATGGTGATAAGTTATTGAGGTTGCCATTGGGCGAAGGGATAACAAACGTGTCTATTTGTCCAATTTCTACCCACTGTCTTTCTACTTCTCTGGGTCAAACGGTAAGTCTGGTGATAGTGTGTATTTTTCTTACTAGTGCAGTGCCCGTTCCAAACGGGCCGATTGCTTGGCCTCCCGTATTGCTGCTGGAGACTCCTTCCATTTTAGTTAGATTGTCATGTCTGTGCAACCAAATCCTGATTTAGCTTCTTCTGTGCCATAGAGCTCAATTGTAGTAACAAAATAGATTAAAATCACATCCAAAGAATTTTATTTTTCCTGTGAGGGGACTTTGTTTGTGGTCAGTAGGATTTTATCCTGTTTTTGTAAACTTTGCTACAGTGCCCAGCTGTTTTAGGAAATCCCTTTGCCTTTTTCAAACATATGTCTGATCCATTTTAAAGATTTTTATTCTAGTTACAATTTGGCCTGAGGCTGAGTGCCACAGACAGGGTTGGGCATTTGGAAAGAATTGTGAGATGAACTAACGCATTGTTGTTTTTTGTCGTCTCATGGGATATTTTGACAATAAGGGCAATGTACAATATCTCCAGCCTTATCCTTAAACCTTGTTCACGTGGTTGTTAGTTCAGATACAAAGAAATTACGACATTAACACAAAAAAAAAACTACCTCCCTATCAGTCTACACCCATTTCTTTTCTGCCTTTTTGAATACTTTGTTGTTGTTCTGCCGGCCTTCTTATCTCTCTGCATCCTTACAAACCTGTCATACTGTCTCTCACGTGTCTGTCTGCATACCATCCGCTCTGCTACCCAATGTGCCTTTTTACCTCTCCGTCTGTATGTCTGCCAGCTAGGAAAGGTCAGTCCTAAATGGGCTGAGTGTAAACAATGCCCTCCGTCCCCAGGACAGGGACAGCCGGTGTCCCTCAGCGGACATTCTGCATGTGATGTGTGGCCAGCCCTATCCATTCATCTTTACTCTTCTCTGCTCTTGCTGCATTTGTTTCTGTTTTTGCCACCCTCCTCCTTTTTTGTTCTGCTTTTGGCCGCTTTTCTTTCAACCACTCTTTTTTTTCCCCTCTCCTCTGCGCTCCATCTCGGTGTCCGTCCATCCGGCCTTCCTCTCCTACCCTCCTTTCCCCAT
Organism: Etheostoma cragini; assembly: GCF_013103735.1. Taxonomy (NCBI): domain Eukaryota; kingdom Metazoa; phylum Chordata; class Actinopteri; order Perciformes; family Percidae; genus Etheostoma; species Etheostoma cragini. Next base: position 9,521,065 of record NC_048411.1, on the reverse strand, counting down.
CAGTCCCCATCAGGAGGAACCTAATAGGAAATCAAAGTTTCTGGTGGAAGAATGGAGTGGGGCTTAGCGTTACCATCCCCTGGGTCCTCCCTGCTGAAAGAGGAGTGCAGAAAAGACTGGCACTGTGGAGGGGAAGGTTAATGCAGCAGATAGTCTTTCCCTTACTCTCTTTCCATGTCTCTTTATCCATTATTTTACTCCCAGACGCACGCACTCTCTATCTTTTTAGTTCTTTTCCCTTCTTGCTGCCTTTTATTCTCCTCTCTCTCTCTCTCTCTCTCTCTCACTCACACACACACACACACACACACACATTTTTCCTCTAAAAGAGTGAATAGTACAGCAGGTGAACTCAGCCGCCCATAGCCGGATGGTTTTTGACGAGGTTGGATTTGCAGCCCGCAAATGCACCATGCGTCCTTTTGGATGGTGGTTGTGTGTATGTCTTTGGATTGTGTGTGTGTGTGTGTGTGTGTGTGTGTGTGTGTGTGTGTGTGTGTGTGTGTGTGTGTGTGAGTGTGTGTGCCACCCCTGCCCTTCAAAGCACAGCCTATGTGTAGCGATTGACTCCATGGCCCCTGTGAGCTCAGGTACTGCTGCCTTGTCAAGCATATCAAGAATAGTGTTGGGAGTAACGCTTTACAAAAGTAACGCAATTACACTACAGTGAATGCCTTGTTCCTGTAACGCCGTAATGTAACGCATTATTAATTACATTTTTGGTAATATTATACTCGTTACAATCTCAGTACCGCGAGTTACAACGCATTTTAACGCAACATTAAGTGGTGTTTTTTTTTAAAGAATTCACCAACACCGCGAAACATTTCTACACAGGGAAGTGTTAGTGAGTAAGTGAGTGAGTGAGTGTTATTTCCTGTTGCTGTATTCGTTGGTTGAGGTGACTGCAGATGCATTTGTGAGATGGATATTATTTTTGGGGCGTCTTACGCTGCGTTGAAGCGAGCTGTCCCGTCTTCCCGCGGTTAGAACCAGAACCAGACAGGTAGGTTAGGGCCACCATCTGTGTCCCAACAGGTGACGGGACGTCAGCGCGGACAGCCGTGTGTCCGAGCTGCCGACAGATCATAGACCGTTAATATAAATGGACAGAGCATGAGTGACGTCACCCATTGGTTTGTGGAGATCAGAAATGAGTC
>NC_048411.1:9513416-9519805 GCF_013103735.1 Etheostoma cragini | reverse complement strand
CAGGTTTAAGTTACTTCCGCAGTGGTTGCACTTTTCCGAACCGGATGCTCTGTCCATCAATATATATACGGTCTATGCGACAGATAGAGACATGTCGGGAATTATTGTTACGGCTTGCTACACGTGGATATCATTGCATTTTATCAGCCGTGTAGACTGAAGAGTTACTATGCCTGTAGTGGAATGGCTTCGAATGACAACCAAGTGAGCAGACTGACACGTTTAGCATCTAGCATCTTACGTTCATCTCAATAAGCTAGCAAGAGTACACAACAGACAACTTCCGTGTATGCTACTTCAAAATAAAAACACTTCTTGTGACGTTCGCAGTAAAACTAAATCACTGTTACAAATAAAGTTGTAGGCCTATACCTTTTCACATATCAGCTGTAAATCAAGTACTGTAAATAATAGTGAGATAGTGATAGTGAGTTTTAATCACACTCTAATTGACCATTTCCTTCAGACAACCTTAGTTTTAAACTAAACAACACAAAATTCTAAGTGCTTTACAAACATTTTACAACTATGCCGCATACTTCAACAACTGTAAGGTCCTTTAATTGAGTATTTTCATTCTCCTACTTGCCTATTGTACGTTTTACTTATCTATTTTTATAGCTGTAGTTACTTTCATATTCATATTATTTATACAAAATAATATGAATAACTTGTGATGTATTAAAGTGGATAAAGTGGAGACTTTATTGATCCGGTGGTGAAATTCACAAGCTGCCAAGTCCAACTTGCGCTGTTATTTTGGGGAAAGTAACTTCAAAGTAATGCACGTAGTGCAAAGCATTACAATTCAGAGACAGTTGTATTGTAAAATAACTAATTACTCTCAAACGACAGTAACTTGTAATCTATAATCTACTACATTTTGCCAGTAACTTGCCCAACACTGACCAAGATGCATTTACCAAGGCTGCCCCTATGCATTGCTACATATGTTGTCCATTCTTAAATGTATCATTACAACACGTGGATCTACAAAAGTTAGTTTTAGCTTAAAAATGATTTCAAAAGTCTTGAATTAAGGTAAAAAATAAATAATGTTTAACAAAAGTAAAAAAAAATGTCAAGGTCAGAGTAGAGTTAGAACAAAAAAGAACATAATGCAACCAAGCAAATTAATTGTGTCCTCATTTTATATAAATTTTGAGAAGCTTCATTGTGTAAATGCTATATTCATACATGAGCTTTTTTCCTTTTACAAATCCAAAGAGGACTTACTGAATGCATGTAGTTGTTTGAATTACATCCTCTATCCTGCTGTATCTCTGTCTTGTTGTATCTCTCTCTCTCTCTCTCTCCCTTGTTCATTGCCATGTCTGTACTGTGGCTAGCTAAAAACACAATGCTTTAAAAAACTGGCTAACTAAATTGGAATAGATATCATTTAATCGCAACTGAGCAAAGTAATGAATTAATTTGCTAAAGTTGATAAGACCACTGTTTTCCTTGGAGGAAAAGGGGTTTTAAATGAGATGGTGCATACATGTGTGTTGGAGTGTGTATTTGTATTACTGGTGCACATGCGTATGCACATACCGCATAACATACTGTATATGAGAACACTTGCAGAAAGTAGCATATAAAAGGGAGGCTAAGGCTAGCATTAGTCCTGTATTAGCTGTCAAGCATCAGCCGACATAGACTGAGCAGTCCAGATCCTGCTGTGTTAAGCTGCTTAAACACTCAGAGGGGCGAAAGATTAAACAGGGGGGGAACCGGGTGGGGCACAGGCACATAGATGAAACACACTTTATTTAGTAAGGAGACAGGACAGAAAACCATCAACCACCCAAAGAGAGGAGGATTGGGAGAGAGATGATGCTATGAAGATTCCCATAAAACTAGTTCCAAATGTCCTCCTTTCTGATCCCTTCATGCCTCCTCTCAGCTACCTGTTCACCCCTCCTCACGCCTGCACACCACCCACCTGCCCTCTGTACTCCCCCACAGAAGAGTTTGGATTCTTGGAAGGTGTTGGGTGTCTACAGTGTCACAACTAAACAAAGCCATTTAATAACAAAGTGGGCCGGTGAATGTGCCGGCGCAATCCGACCCCTCTTTCTTTGTGGCCGTAGAGAAAAACGGCCTCTCAGAGTCAAGAGGATAGAGGGCGGGGAGGGGGAGGCACACCACTTCGATCCACAGGTTATCCCCCTATCCACCCTCCCAGACCCGCTTTTACAGCCTCCCTTCCACCCCACACACACCCACACTTTTAAGTGCACCCTTTAAAAGTGAACATTATATCTGAAACAGAGCTGTATGTGTTACAGGACCTCCAAGAACAAGATACACCCTTTCTTTTTCTCTCTCTTATTTTTCCCCCTTAAAGCCAATTTCATTATATATGGTAATACAGGATTTAGTCAACACTTAAAAAAATGAGTTAAATGATAAGGGTTTGAGTAGGGAAGGGGGAAAAAATTGATACAGCATAGTATTGCAAAATTTTCAGTGGAAATAGTGTCTCGATACACAGGCGCCAAGTTTTGGTCAGTTTGTCTGCTTTACCATGGCATTTTGCAGCAATAAAACTGAAGTTAAATGAACAAACAGAGAAATGTATCTTTTTAGATAAAACAGATGTTGACAAAGTTTCCTTTTGGGGACGTCATTTGAAATTGGGAAACATTAGAAGTTGGAAAAAAGATAATACATTGCAATAGATGGCAGAATATTGCAATATGTTTAAAATCACAATACAATTGTATCATTGCATAAGTATTGTGATAATATTGTATCCGGGAGCTTATGATAATACCCAACCCTAAGTTTTAGTCATTTCTTTGCTTTCTCTGTAATACGAGAATTTCAGTGTTAAGACACAAGGGCTAAAAATAAGAGTCATTACATATAGTCATATGCCTACAGAATGAACGTATTGTGTAATCACGTGAATGTCTAAATGACCTTCTGGTATGTTAGGTAAGCATCAAAAGTAAACAAAACGCTAATGTTACCATGCATCATCGTAATCATTAGTATTGTTTTACTACCTTTCCAACAGTTTTCTTTATTTTTAACTATACTGAAACACAAAGAAGTACACAGGTCATCTTTCTTGTCTACGCTGCTGATTATGGGAAAGTAACGCCCTGTGTGTGTGTGTGTGTGTGTGTGTGTGTGTGTGTGTGTGCGTGTGTGTGTGTCAGTCTGTCAATCATAGTCAGAGTTAATTATTTCGTTGCCCCCTTGGGTGTGAGTATGTGTCAGGAACTCTGACCCGGAGGCTTGGGGTTGGGTCACACACACACATACACACACACACACACACACATCTTCTTTCCCCATGGAGAGGTCCTTCCAAGGATGGTCCACCAGCCACCTGACTAACCACGTTGCTGACCAGGATAAGGACAATCTATGTTGGTGAGTATCTGTGCACACACTTTGCAGACTAAAACAAGAATCCCTAGTGTTACCTAACTTTGATAAAGTGGAGAATATTGTAATGTTTCCAACCCTACCTCAACATGTTTCTACATGTTAATTGTGTCCAAACATTGTGATTTTATAAGTATGCATTTGAATGTATCTTCAAGTGTATGAAAGAGATCTAAAGAACAGTTTTTACATTCATGCCTCCATGTGTATAAGTGTGTGTGTGTGTGTGTGTGTGTGTGTGTGTGTGTGTGTCTGTGTGTGTGTGTGTGTGTGTGTGTGTGATTTTCTGCAACATGGACTGGCTAGCGTTCTTTCTGTCAGACCACTGGCGGCAGCACAGTGTAACACACGGCCCTGTGTCAGTGGCTGGTTCAGGCAGCCTGTTTGTTTGTTTGTTTGTCTGTTTTCAGCCTGACATGTTTGTCTCTTGTCAGTCTGTGTGTTTTTCTGACTTACAGGATTGATGACCACAAGCAACTTTGAAGAATTTTGCAAATGAGATTGAAGGTGTTAACGAAAGATGAAACACTACCCAATACCTGGACAAGCAAGTACAAAAGATCCTGTATTAAAAATAATGTTCAATTATACAGTAATCAGATGTTCTCTTCGTTCTTTCTGGGACTGTTTGGTACTGTCTACAGAGATTTCCCTATTTTAAATGGAAATGATCAATTTGATGCTTTGATTTTCTATAACTTCCTCCCAAATAGTTTCAGTATTTCTCTCTGTGTCTGTTGCCCTGTTTCCTTCCCTAGAGTAAAAAGGGTGGTTATGCTATCCACCACAGGGGCCTTTGCCTTCTGAAAAACATTTATTGTACACTGACCCCACTGACTGACATCCATTATCAAAGCCAAATAGTCAGCGCCAAACGGCCAGGCTCAAACAAATCTTCCCAGTGTGATCCAATAGTCACTACCTCGGTGTATAAACAATAACAGAAAGCTCCTATTTTAATCACATCAAAAACCCAAAACCCTGCTTTTTATTTTCCCATAGGAGAGAAATAAAAGCTTGTACTATAACCCACACCTATATGTGTCTCGCTCCATAAGCTCCACCCCACACGGTGAGCTAAATTGAAAGAGAGTAACCCAACAATGAAAATTAAAACACTGTCACCTTGTTTTTGAAGATGAAAGATGCCGAGCAAAAGAGAAGTGAGCGGGCTATTATTGGATTAGCAGCCGACACAATCGCATCTGTGCAGATTTTCCTCTGTGCTTTAAATGTGATTGTGGGCAATAACCTGTCGATTAAGGGACCATGGCTGGACTATTGGAGGCTTTGGAAGAGCTTGCAGAGGAGGTGATTGGATTAGTGAGGGCCGGAGTGGGAAGCCTGAGGGAACGGGAGTGAATACTGATGAGAAGGTCCAGAAGTAACCACAAGAAAAGTCCCACTTTTTTGTACATGCTATGTTGGTTCCACTCTCTTCAAAACCACCAGAAAGCACATGGAACAACATGGTAATTTGGGTTGTTTTGTTGCACGTTCACCTCTACGGGAAAACATTTGAGACAACCTCACTTGGCCTCTGCAGCACTAATCGAGGTGGGAATGATGACAGACTCAGTTCCTAATAGGTTGTCATCTTGTCTTCTAGCAGCAAGCACCATTCAGCAGAGGGGAAAAGGGGCTCCTGTCCTGCAGAAAGTTCAACTCTCTAAACTCTTTGGTAAGTAAAACCACTTTTACACATACCTATTGTGTAAAACAGGGGGTAATCATCACATTTTAAAACTATTTGTCACAGTACAGGCTGTTTGACAGGTGCAGGTCTGCAATCTATAACAAGATGTGTAAAATGGCATGTAATAGATATTAAAAATGGTGTGAGGTTGAACTTGACTAAATTTGAGCAAAACAAGTGTGACTTATAAGCTGCTTTATTAAGCTGTTTACGCTGTAGGCATGCCAGTTACTTGGACAAGTGACCATGTTTTGTTGGATTTAAGCTTTCAGTATTTGTGCTGTTGGTTTTCATACATTGGGTTTCTCTTTTATAATAGTAAAGAATTCAGGATTAGGACAACCTGAGTTTCACAGGCTATGCCTCTTTTCCCCTCATGTTACTTCTTCTCTGTCTCCACGTCTCAATCTCCTTCCTTCATCTGTCTTCTCCCAGATAACCAAAAAAAGGCATCTCTTATTTCCACCCGACAAATTGTCTTATCGGTCAGCGAGCCAGTTGGGGCGAATGAAAACATGACCTTCTCAGGCGGGGTCCCTCACAGAGAACTCCGGGTACACTGATCAGGACTGATAAAAGCACAAGGAAGAGGATACGGCACACTAACACAGAGACTTATCTCCAGGTACACTGATCAGCAATGATAAAGCCATGGGAGGATAAGGTAGAGCAGTGGAGTGGCAAACAAGCACCATTAGGGTTATTCTATTCATACTCGGAGAGAGAGTGCAAGGTAGGTAGTTAAGTGGCTAACAAGACCCATTAGTACCACTCAGACTTTCAGAGTGATGGCTGGTAGACTGACTGACTTGCTGATTGACAGGAGTGGACGGGGGCTGAAAGGGAGGGGGAGAAAACAAGGAAAGACTTATAATCTCACATGTACACAGACACCTTGATTACACCTGGTTTGTTTGAATTAAGATGTTAATGAAGCTTTTCAGAACAAAGGATCCAAGGATTTGGGTGGAGAAAACAGGCTGGTGTAGGTGCCAGTGGAAATAAAGAGAAGAATCAGTGGAGGGAGGAGAGTGCATGGGGATACAGTGCAAAGATCTGGCTAACCTTTCAGATCTGTCCCATTGTCCCACATTAAAAGCAGCAGCGTCCATTGTGAGAGCACAAGGACAAGGTCTCGCTGCGAGAAGAGGGAAGTTAGACGAAGAAGAGAGAGGGAAGAAAAAGTGAATGACAGAAAGTTGAAAAAAGTAATAGGATTTGACCGGAGCATAAATCGTGTGAGAAACAAAAAAGTATGACGGGGAGAAAGAGATGGGGGGGGGGGGGGGGG
>NC_048411.1:9460952-9513202 GCF_013103735.1 Etheostoma cragini | reverse complement strand
TGTGTGTGTGTGTGTGTGTGTGTGTGTGTGTGGAAGGGAATGAAGGAAGAAGAAAGGATGGAGAGATGATGCAAAGAGAGATGAGAAACTGTGAAGCGCAAAATGGGGTGAAAGAGAGGAAGAATGGCGAGCCCAACAAGCAGCAGCATAGCACCCCGTAGATCACTTTACTACGCTGAATGCACCTTCAGAAGGGACGGAGGAAGCGAGATAGCGACAGAAGGAGGGAGAACAGGGACACTAACAAAGAGTGAGAAGGTCAAGAAGAGGTATATGATATGGAGGGAGAGAAAATGGAAAGCGGAGGAGGTAAAGAGCCGGACATGATTGGGTTACACAGCAGAATTCCAGTATCGTGTTTATCAAGGTGGTGTTTCACAGTGAAAGTGACTCTGCTGTTGGTTACAGAGAGATCAGGATTTGAAAGAAAAAAAATGAAAGAAAAGTTATACTGTCAAGATTCCTTTTTGCTTTTCTCGTTGCTTACTTTCTAACGCCTTCACTTTCCTTCACTTTCCCACCTCACACACACACACACACACACACACACACACAAACACACAAACACACTCAGTCAGCAGCAGCTCCCAGCTCCCCGTGGTGCGCCCGCTGCGAGGGGTCATGTCAGACATCAACACCCGTCGCGTCAGCTCTTTTTCTCCCACAATTCAACACAGCTGAGGCTGTCACCACACTAACCTCCCTTCCCCCCCAAAAAGGCCCAGACACTGGCCCCTAAGATTCACGGAGACACGCACATATTTATGATGTACACACATTAACGTTAAAATGCACACACACACACACACACATATATGCTTATTCACACGCCTTATCAAACACACACATATTTGGATGCAGAGGCGTCCCAGAGGAGACAGACCCCCAACGGTGTCCACCAGCAGGGTTTCTGATCCTGCGCTGACATTCCCATCTAAGTCGTCTCAACCTCTCTGTCAGCTTACAGAATAGAGACACCAGGAAACACACACAGAAACACACACAGTCACAGTTGTCTCAGCTAGTCTGCCAGCTAAAAGAAAAGCTTTACGAGTTTTTCATTATCTTCGTGTCTAGCCCCTCTTCTCCACGGATATGGTATATTAGATCAAAATGTCACTACATCTCGTAGATGCATGTTTTTTTTCACGTGCATCTGCTTCATTATTAGACTGGAAGATGTTTATGTACCCTGATTATAAAGTCTATCAAACTGCTGTCAAATACGATAATTCAAGCAAATTTCAGTATACCCACTGTGACTCCAGATATCTTTGTTCAATGGAATCCCAAATGCAGGAGCTTTTGAAGTTGTGGAAAGAGAATGAGAAGTCAGACAAAAACAACAAATGTAAGTTTTATTTAAAACAAATATTGACCATTATCTTTTGGGAAAGTACTGCATGTTGTGTATAAGACCATACCATTTGTTTTGTAAAGTTATTTAAATATAAAAAAAGAGTTCAGTCATCCAAGCCATATCTTGAGATATGTTTGCCATGTTGCCTGTGCTTCAAATTGGATTACAAAATACTCAATACACAAATACATTTTTTCATGGTCAACCAGTAAAATTGAAAGTACTCATTTACTTAATGTTTGCCAGACAAGGCATGCATGTTTACATCTCAAGGCCAATCTAAACTGGAAAAAAACTGTGGGAACTGCTAAAGCAAGAGAAGTGAAAATGGTTGTCATTTTGCAGGATTATATATCTCAACTCTCCATGTTTTGATCATGACTACACCAAGCAATCCAGATATGGCAACCACTGCTTGACACTGTTGTAAATATATCATTTCCCAAACAACTCAAGTTTTGGAAAAAGTAGAACTATGAATCATATAGCTCACAATATTACAAGTCTACGTGACAGAGACATAATTGGCTTCATTTGATTCAAACAATTGTAGACAGGAGGACAATGCAAAGGCCTGCAACACCAACAAAGCTCTGTCTGAACAATGTTCTGTAAGACAGCCTGGGGATCAGTCATTGTCCCCCTGTCTTTCTGCACGTCTCCTTCTGTTTAATTAAAACACTGTGATAATGTGAGAGACCCAACGAAGTTGACTGCATCCACTGATCTTCTGCTAGAGAAAGAGAGTGTATAACAAAGGGCAACCTTTTATTTAAACCCCACTTTAGGCAAATTAAACTTTTTCTTCATTTTACAGCAATACATGTCAACAATAATAATAACCCACTGTCAAAAACAAATGAGCGGTGGACAGCACCTATGGTACAGCATCAAAATATAAATGTCTGAAAGATTTATATGATATAGGTGAAATTAACATTGTGTGATTAAGGAGTGTTAACAGGAGGACAATACAGAGGAATGCCGCTCTAACAAAGCTCAGTTTGACTGATGTTCTGTAAGGAAGCCAGGAGGATCAGTCATTGTCTCTCTGTGATTGGTGGGTTGTCTCGGCTGCTCCGCAGCATCACCTCTAGCAACATGGGAATTCTCCCCTGCAGCTGTTTCTCTTTGCCTGCAGAGAGAGAGAGAGCTTACATGAGTGATGACTAAACAAAAGCACTACAAAAGAACTCAAATGAGTGTTATATAAGTTATCTGACTAAAGATAAGATCATTTAAGAGTGTTTTTGATGACAGCAACGTGATAGTCTGCTAATTATAGTGCAATCCAAAGGAAATGTTGCTGCTTCTATCAACTACTGTATGTGTATGATACTTTGCTGCAAGCCCCAACATCTCTGTTGAACAGACAAAAGTCCTTAAAGCCAGCTCTGTGCACCCAAAATAAAATCATATGGGTTAATCATGCATTAGTCTGGGAAGTTTTGTCCACTTAACTAATGTACAGCAAAGTCAGTGACATGTAATGTTAATAAACATAAACTGATGATCTTATTTATGCCAGATTTTGCTTTAAATCACCATGAGTCATGCATTAACTATAAATTAGTCACACATTGCCAGACCTATCTCCACTGCGCTGGTTACATGGCTTATCCATTCTGGGATAGGGGAAAAAATGCTCTTGGTTGTTTGCATTTCTTTAAACCAATCACAACCGTCGTGGGCAGAGCTAAGCCCCGGATACAGCAACCATGCCCTCGCAAAATAGATATTGGAGATAGTGGAAAGAGAGAGCTGTCTGGTGTCAGGCTTTCTCTCAGCAATGTAAATCTGTTGAGCCTGGTTAACTAAACTAGGCTTGAGTTATGTTCTCTTATGATAATGTTTGCCAAAAAATCTATTTTTTCCATTATTATCAAAACACTCAGCCCTGTATGTTTGAAAGGTGGATAGAGAAAATGTGTGGTTTTCCTCTTTAAAGAACAGCGGTTGTGGTCAGCTTGACTTTGTCAGTTACAATGGATTGCAATAGTGGCACATTTTCACTGCAGAACAATGAGACAAACATCTGTAAAAAACTTTTCACAGAGATCCAGCAGCACCAAAGTACAGTAGGAAGCACTAAATTAAGTTGGCTGCCGTGTCTCAGAAATAGTATTTAATAGGCGATGTTTAGGCCTGAGGCCTAATATTTTCATTCCCAACGACTGCTTTTGTAGAACATTAATCACCTGTACGTTGCAAATGCTTACATTCATATACACTAGTTCTCTTTTCAGCGACTTTTTATAAATACTTGTTCTTGGATTTTTTTGGTTACGACTGGGATAGCCGAGCCGTGAACGGAGCCTTGTGTATCAAGCATGTAATGCCCTTGAATTACCGGCCAAACTGGCTAGTAAGTTTTTAGTAACACCCGCCAAAATGAATTTCAACCCGCATTTGGCGGGTTAGCAGAGGGGAAAAGGGGTTAATTTAGAACCCTAGTTACGACATAGTATCGCTTCCTACTTCAGTCTACTGGATCAATATATATATATGAAGGTAAATATTACCTTCATATATATAGTCTATAGTGTATAGTGAGTTTGAGCTCATGCCTTCAGGCAGAAGGTACAGGTTACCAAACTGCAAGCTTAACAGGTACAAATCCTCATTTGTGTTGTATTCAATCAAATTAATGAGTAATAACAGATAGGTTGTGTGTGTGTGTGTGTGTGTGTGTGTGTGTGTGTGTATTGGCTTCAGGGATGTATGTGTGACTAATACTACCAAATAAGACTTGTTGTACTTAACATTGTGGTTATAAGAAGTGCAATAATAGGGTACTAGTGCAATATATATACAGTATATATAAGTATACATAACTGTAGGCTATATGTTATGTAAATTTGAAATGGTAGTATGCAATTGGGCATTGTGCCATACAGAAGTTATTGACTACAGCATGAGTCAACAGGAAATGTGTAATCCTTATCAATATTAGGACGATGTGTTGTGGGTTCTGTTCTGTTCTTCTGGGAACGTGAGGAAGGGTGTGGGGGGGGGGGGGGGGGGGGGGGGGGGGGGGGGGGGGGGGGGTATTGTGTGTGGTAATTAGATGTTCATTGAAGCATTGGATGAGATAATGTATGATTATGTTCTTTGTAGGTTAACTGTGTGCATGCGCAATGTGTCACCATTTGTTTCTCTTGAATACCCAAGACAAATTTATCCTTTAGGAGACAATAAAGTCTTATCTTATCTTATCTTATCTTATCTTGTCTTATCTCAGCCAAAAGCTTTTGGTCTCTGTGCAGGATCCGAAACAACACAGCACCAATGGATCTGCAACACATGCAGAGACATATCAACAGGCCAGATGTTTTCCAGCAGCATAGCATTTTGACATCATAGGTACTTCATCATAGTACTTCATCATAGGTACATCATTTGGTATTCCTCTATGCTGTCCAACTTTGCACGCTGGTATGTATATGGAACTTTTACTGTTGAAACTTGGCCAATGACAGCTTAGAGTTCTTTTTCCCCTAAAATATCATCTTATCTGTTTTATCTCTCTAAAGTGTTATATTGAATTGATAACAAATGAAAACGTTTTGATATCAGTGTTTTGTGTATGGCATTGATCATTTTCTGAAATTGTTAAATCAGTACAAGAAAAAGGGAAATATTCAAGAGCCACAGAGAAGGGTTTTAGGTAAAAACAAATGGCTGTCTATTTTGTATCATTTTCATTGAAGAGGTTAAAAACTCCAGAGACACTTGTAGCATACAGAACATTATTGTAAAACCGAGGCGTTTCGGCTTCTGGCCTTCATCAGGGTCATCTGAAAGAAGTTTTCAGACTTCTTTTCCTTCTCCATGCACCTTGGAAGGAGGGGAAGTTGTACCAGAAACCGACACTCTGTATTATATTTACATGACAGAGGTCATGGGGTGAACAGTATTGGTTGTGTTGGCATCAGTTTGCATTCAAACTATCTATCTATCTATCTATCTATCTATCTATCTATCTATCTATCTATCTATCTATCTATCTATCTATCTATCTATCTATCTATCTATCTATCTATCTATCTATCTATCTCTCTATCTATCTATCTATCTATCTATCTATGTCCCTGCTTTCTCTCTGTCTCTCACCACAAAGCCTTATCAGTCAATGGCTACAATTATTTCCTTAACATTAAATGTATTCTGCCCTTAGAAAGATCCTTCATATGGGGTGGTGTTTGTCTCTCAGTGTATTTCTTAGGGGGTGGGGGTGGTTACATCCCAGACATGTTACCACGGTGACAAGGTGCTCCCTGCCGCCGTCGGGTCTCGGCCAAGTTGGGCGCCATGGTGACTGTGTGGTGACAGACTTTGTGACGAGTCCACTGGGACACCGTGCACCAATGACACCAACCTTAAAAACACACACATATGCAGACACACATGCAAGTACACATGCACTTGAATCATGCATTTAATGTACAAATGTTAGTCACCCATAACTAACACACAGGATGTGCAGATGAAAGCTTATTGCATATTAGATGCATACATGTACAGTATGTATATTATGAGAAGTACTCATTCATCCAGTATGCACGCTCAACTCCATTTGTTCTACGTATTTGTTCTAGCGTGTGTGTGTGGGTGCGTTTTTTCCCCCCAGGCTGTTATCTCAGTTATCGCCTCAAGCCAGAACATCCATTAAAACATCCACAGTACTTATCACTGCAATTGTGTGTGTTTATGACTCACCTCAGGACTGCCTGATGATTTATATTTCTGTGCTGTGCCTGCTTGTCTCCAAACACACACAGACACACACATAGTAAACTGACACATATGGGTAACAACCCTGGCAAAAATAAAGAAGAAAACAACTAAAAAGTCTATCCTAATGCAGATGTACAACACACATGCACGCAAGCACACACATACACACACTCATGTACACACACACACACACACACACACACACACACACACACATACAAAAACCTTGACCAGAACAGGAGAAGGCAAGGAGCCACAGTTTGAGCTTCCCGCTGTTAGGGGTCATGACCCCTATCAGACTCTGTGTCAGTCTGCCTATTGTGCCCAGGGTAGAGCACAAACACACACACACACACACACACACACATGCATTAACTTACATGGTCTCCATGACGATGGTGGGGGCGACAGTAAGGCGGCAGGATGGCGCTGTGGTGTTCTGATGAGAGGACCCGATCTAATCATAATATATTCACTGTATCTGAGCATAGTCTACAGGTGTGAGTATATTAGTGGTGAAGTGTTTACATAACTGTGATAGGTTGATGAATACAACATAGGTGGCTCATGCAAAATGTGTGACATTTACTGTACATGATTGCTGTTATATTTAATTTCTTTTTGAGGCAATTTTTTATTAAACCATGTACCATTTTCTGCGAGCAAATTGGACCAAATGTTTACAAACCCAGTATGGCTGTGTTATGATTAGACTGTTGTTTTGTTATACATTTTTTAATCTTGTAAAATGTCAATAATACTGAGGAGTAAATCGTACGAGGTAGTGTGTGTGTGTGTGTGTGTGTGTGTGTGTGTGTGTGTGTGTGTGTACGAAGGGGGGTATCTGCATTTGCCCATGACTTTGACTAACAAGACCAAATGAAGAAAGGAGTTACAATGGCTGTGGTGTCTTCTCAGGGAAGGAGCGGATTATTGTGAGTCTGTTACCATTCAAAAATAACGTTGTCACTCTGATAATACAGTCCTATGTAACCAATTCATTTGAACATGTTGTATCTTTATCAACTTTGACAGACTAATCTGTGATTTACTAATCAGCTTTCATTAGATCTTTTTCCAAATTAAGAGGGACTGACTTCAATTTCATGTCAGATGCTACATAGTGTTTTGTAACTCTTTGTCATTGAATTAAGAACGGTGTACCCCACAACGGGGCACAGAGACCCAGCACACCAGAGTTTTGTGTAAGATCATGTTATCAGTGCAACGGTACGGGACCAAAGACACAGTGTATAATAAGTTGTTCAAATCATTAGACACAGTACTTGTCCTTCCAAAATTACCTTCAGTAAGAGCACACAAAGCGCACCCAGATACAGAGAAAGAAGTTACAAAGGGGTAGCATTCAAGTTGCAGGTAGACTTCTTCACACACCCTTAGCCCAACTTAAAGAATGTAGATCTGCTACCCCCTGTTGATCATTAAATGTATAACAGTCTCTGACTCACCTGCAAAACATGGTCAGTTTCCCTTTATAGTGAGGCATCTAGTGGACAACACACAGAAACAGGTGCATTTGACTAAAATAACTAGGAAGTCTGTAGTTTTGTTGACAATAGTTCTGTTTTACTTTTCATAAAACCTGTCAAACACAGGTGAAAGGGATAACACTGTATATTTTTTTACATGCTGCACTGTGCACTCAACCCGTTCAACCTACTTTTTCTATGCTAAACAGCTGTTTTGTACATAGTCTTTGTAGATAGATTTGTATATGTATGTGTTGTATCTTCATATTAATGTTCAAAATGTTTGTTTGTTTATGAAGGCCTATGCACAAAAAAACCAAGGCAAACTCCACATAGGCATAGGTGTAACTTACTGTGCCAATAAATGCTTTTCTGATTATGATTCTAATAATAATGACTGATAATGACTGCAACTTTGTGCTGTCACTGTGCTAGTTAGCCTGTGCCTTTGCTTTCCCTGGTTTGACAAGTCAAAAATATGCAATGCAAGAAAAGTTTAAATGTCAATACATTTGGATTCCGAAATGTGCCAATTTGGAGGAAAAAAATGTAGGAAATGTATGGTAAAAGATGATGACACTACACATTTATTATAGACTTTATCTAAGTTATATTTTCTTCAAGCTTTCTCCAGTTGTATTGCCTGACAAAACCAGACACCCCCTCCAACGCTGCCAACAGGATTTCATTATAGCTACATACACTAGGCTACTGTTTCTTCTTACAGGGAGTTGTCCACCTCAGCGACAGAAACATTGCTCTGTATGTACCATTTTCTGTATGTATTCTCTGTATGTACCAGAGAATTCAGAATCAGAATCAGAATCAGCTTTGTTCGCCAGGTATGAGGACACATACAAGGAATTGCTTGCTCACAATGTGCTTACACAAAAAAATATATAAAATATACACACATATATAAACATACAATATATACATACTCTAAACAGAACAATATAGAGGCGTGAGTGAACAAAGAGTTCAATAAAAAATATTTAAATATGGACCATAGTGCAAGGATGCTGGAATACATGTATTATGTTCATGATAATTGATGGTATATATATATGGCCTAAAGTGCATGTGCTAAAGTACAAAGCGTATATAGTGCAAAACATCACAAGTTAAGTATGTCCCAAGAAAGGAGCTGTTTTTTTATCTGGAGATCTTCTTCACAGCTCAGTGAGCACCATAGACCGTTACAGTCTATTGTGAGCACTTGTTTGAAAACTTCTTTGCTGTTACACCGTTTCACCACACTATAACACGACGAGGCCAACAGAATTTGAGCAGAACCGGAAGTAGACTACAGTGTATTGTCTTGACTCATCCGTGAGTTTCCGCCCGCCTCTTCGTCTGACCAATAAGCGGAGCCGGCCCGGCATCACATCCTCCAGGGCCGCTGGACTTCGCGGGAAACCGGCTGTAATCAAGGGTCGAGATACAACAAACCTAATTGGACCACGGGTCAAACATCCGTCTTTGATATTAAATCAGTGTTTTATAAATAAATACATTTCAAACTGTAACGGAGCAGTGACATAGCTAAAAATCGCCGTCTTCAGGTCTGATGTCCTGGCTGCTATGCTAACGCCCGACGGTCTTACTAAACGTTAGGCTGTCTCATTGGCAAACAGGAACATTGTGCTTCATGCGGCAGGGCAGAGAAAATACTGCTGACTTGAAAGAGACAAAGAGCTGTCGCTGTCAGACACGAACTGACTGTTAACATGTTCAATTTAGACCGCTTTCGTTTTGACAAGAAGGCGGCGACGACAACAAACAAAGACCAGGATAGCGGCTCCAAAAGTCCAGAGTCTGAGAAGGAGAACAAACCAGGTAACTAACGTTAGCAGATATAAAGCTAACGTTAGCTTACGATGCTGTTAGCCAGATGTGTCAAGTATGCTAACGTTAGCAGTAGTTAGGTAACATGGTTATTATTAACATGCTGTCCTTTCCTCGCAGGTCAAAGTGACTATTTCACGAAGTAACTGTGGGGTTTGCGCCCAATGTACCAAAACTGTCTTAGCGTTAGTTTCTGATGTACCGTTATCTAGAGCTGCAACATCTTTATCATTGCAGTGAGATTAGTGTGCCTGTGTTGCACCTGGGCAATAGTGACGAGTCAAATATCACAGTACTTTGAAGGCAGCGTGTCTCTAAATAATGTAAAGGTATTTTAAAAATGGCTATTGGAGCATTCAGACAATGTCTCTTTACTCTACGTCCTTTAACACCAGAAAAATACTCTTATGGTATGTAACTATATTGTTTGGGGTATGGCACAATGTAGCATTTTCTGTTGTTACATGACTTGTTACATGGCCTGCCAGAGTTACTGGTCAATATTCTCAGGTGTCACTCTCCTTTCTGTAATCACCCCACTTGCAACATGTTGCATTTAAATAGTAGGGAAGCCAAACCTTAAGTCCCCAGTATTGTAGTGTGTATTACTGCCATGAATTCATATGCTAACTTGTTTTTAACATTGCGCCGTCCAGCTCAGATGAAATCTGTCAAAGCCTCACCAAAGCCCCATGCGCGAGGAGTGGTTTTTGAAGAAGTCATAACAATTGACTTGGAGGAGGATAAGCTTCTCTCCGAAACAAAGACCAAAATACCAATAACCAGGAAGTTCAAGTAAGTATAAACTGAAACGAGTTACGATTTCTCGTCTTCGTGCTAATCCATGACTTCTTCGCCGTCACCTTGTCTTGTCTTCTGTAGGAATCCCAAAGGGAAATCATCCCAAAATGTGGCATCAGATCACACGGATGACGAGGAACAAGAAATGGAGGAGAACATCAACAGACTACTGGAGATGTTTCCTCAGTTGTCAAGGACAGAGGTCCTGGAGGTGAGTTAAGCTAGAAGCGTGCCAACTTCTCAACATAGAACACATAAGTTTGACTCCAGGGACATCCAAAGCCAATTTGAAGGTTCTGCATTGTGGTATTACTCTTTGATAGCGTATTTAATTGTACGTAACAGCCAGCTATAATTTGGACCCTGTTGATATGACACCGTCCCTTTTTTTTAATCTCCTGATTTTCTCTGTTCATAGCACCTTGTTCTGTTCCATTTTCAGGTTATTAGGAGCACGAGCACATTGGATGGGGCTGTAGCTGCATGCCTTTTAAGGTTTGGTGATAAAGAAGGTAAACAATTGATTTTTCATAAGCATATGACAGTCCATGCTCAATTCAATCAAGTTTTATTTGTCACATGGAATTGATAAGGTTGAACAAGAGTTTTTAATTAGTTTTTTTGTGTTTTGTGATACGTTCAGATCATTCTCAGAGCAATTAAAAAAAAAAAAATGTAACACTTGATGCAAGAAGTTATTAATAAAGCTGGTGTGCAGGTGGAGAAAAGTAAGATGTAATTTCAATGTGTGGAAAATGTTGCAGAAAATCACACACACACACACACACACACACACACACACCTACATTTCTCAATCAGTTGTCTACTTTTTTATGATCTTAGCCCCAGACCAAAGCAGGAAAAGAAAGCAGGATGGATCCAGCAGCTCTCAGGAAGGTGGTGAAATTCAACCCAGCAAGAAGAGAAGGTCATCAGTGGTAAGATTACTAATGATAACCTTACAATTTAAAACAGTGGCCTAACACGTAGACTTGTTTAAGATCCTGTCGTTTAAATTTCAAGTACATCAAAAGCCATGCCATCCTACACTGCAGAGAAAAAGAACAGTTGCTGCATACTGTAGGTCCAAAAATCTGTTTTGAAAACACGATTTTCTTGTTTTTTCACACAGACAGAAAACACAGACACATGTTTGCATATATTTATAAGGCCTGATGCACAAAAGATTTTATTTGAGGTGGTAAGGTGGGTTCCTCTCAGTTTTGTATACCCCATTTCTTATTCAAACCAAAAGGATTCTGAAGAAGAAGAAGATGACAGCAAAGAGCCAAACTGGGAGAAGCAGGAAGCCATGGTCCGAAGACTGCAGAAAAAGTTTCCTGACCAGGACAAGGAGGTGAGAACGCACAGACGCGTGTCCCTCTCTGGAACGTTTTAAGTGATTTCATATTGAAATCATTTTAGTTTAATCTGATTCCACCGTGCAAATGTTGGGTTATACTCTACATAACACTAAGATGTGTTTGTGACTGAGCCTTTGAGTTTATGTCCCATGATGCAGTTTAAAGGGATGGCACTAGTCCAGCGTCAGAAGGCTTGCAACTTAAAACGCTTCAGCACATTTAAGCTCATTATGACAACTCACACACTACTTGCGCCTAGGGATGGGGCAAGAATCGAGCATAATATTGTAATATTTTCAGTAGCAATAATGTATTGATACACAGGCACCAAGTATCTTTTATTATATGTTTTGGCCAGCTTATCTACTTGACAATCCCATTTTGCGGCAATAAAATTGAAGTGATATGAAGAGAGAAATCTTTTTAGATAAGAGATGTTTCCTTTTGGGGACATCATTTGAAAATGGGAAAAATTTGAAGTTGGAAAAAATGTTATATATTGCAATATATCACAGAATTTTGCAATATGTTTAAAATTGCCAAAATGTCATATCGTGGCATAAGTTTCGTAATGATATCAAATCGAGAGTCGTCTGGTGATTCCCAACCCTACTTACGCCATGTTATCATTTAATAGTGTCCCAAAAATATTCTTAAATGGTAAATAAAGATAATTTCCTAAAATTAACAGAACTGTTTTGAAGCAAAGACCAACGACAACGTAAGCCGTGTGTTTCACCAAAAAAGCCTTAGAGTACTTGACTGATCTTTCATCTAAAGGATGGCTGACACTCGATAATGACTTAACAGCCACGCAGACCCCAATGAGAAAAGTACAAATTGTAGAGTTCCCAAGGCTGTTTCTGGAACCCGTGGATCTTGCTTTTTAGTTCTAACCCTTGCTTATGTGTGTCGTGTTGTAGGAGCTGCGGATGGTGCTGCAGGAACACGACTGGAATGTTGAGGATGCTCTGCAGGTTCTACAAATGTTCTCAGACCCAGGTGCCAGCGCTTCATCTGAATCTAGCCATCACTTCACTGACCGTGTCCTTATAACTATCACGTTCCATAACGGATTCTCATACAGATTCAGGCTCATGTCATTTTTCTTCTTTTCTGTTGTCAGATGCCAGTTTCAGCTCACCTGACACAGTAGAAAAGAAATCCAGTAAATCGAAGAGCAAAGACAAGTCGAGCAAGGGCCACAGGAAGTTGACGCGCCACAAAGACCATGGAGACAGTACAAGTAGCAGAGGCCAAGACGACTCTTCCGAAGACCATATCATTATTACTGACACAGAGGAGGACCGTCGAGACGATTCAGATGCTACAAAGGACAGTGAAGACTCAGACAGTGACGATTTCAAAAACAGAAGTAGCACTTTCACTCTGTCAACCAGGCTTAAAAAAAGCTCTGACTCCGTATCGTCATCCTCCTCAGTCAAGAAAACAACTACCTCTTCCTCCCTGAAGCCAACCTCCTCTTCCTCTGCTGCTCAGATGCTGTCCAGATTTGCCAGTGGGACCAGTATAGCTAAGAAGCAGGCAGCAGAGAGAAAGATGAAGGCGCGTGAATCCGACGATCATGTCAGCTCTGAGGGGGAAAATGACGATGAAGAGGAAACCGTTAGTAGTGAGTTTGAGGACTCTGATGATGAGCTGGATTCTAACGGTGGCATGACGGATCTGAAGAAAGAGATCCTCCAGTTTTTCCAGGACGCGTCGATTGATGAGCTGTCGCTTATCGCTGGGTGCTCTGTTAAAAAGGCCCAGAAGATTTTGGAACTGAGGCCCTTTGATGGCTGGCAAAGCCTGGTGAGAGCGAGTGGTTGTGTCTGTTTGTGTGTTTCTAAACAAATGAGACAAAAAAACATCAAATAGATGTCATGCAGATGGTTCCTTCATTTTAAATGAAAGTTTACACAAGCTATCAATGGGAAAAGTTGTAAAAACAAAGCAGTACAGTCAGCCATAGTCTTGATTTTCCTACAAACACCTGGAAATTGACATCAGGACTTGAGTTTCATTCTCTCTTCCATGTTGAGCTCTACACCAAGGTCTTCGTGTAGACGAGATATTTCTTACAGTCTGTTAAATAGAACTCCTCACCTCCTGATATCTCACCTCATGCTCTCTTTTGGCACATTTACCTTAGTCATTTTCCAAATATCTGTCATCAGTGAGTAAATGTTAGCCAAAGTGGTGCATATTAATTACAACAGGGTGTCATGTCATAATTATTATGTTGCAATAATAGAGCATTGACATATTTAATACCTTTTTGTATAAACCAAGGTCAACTAAAAGGTAGTGTTGTTGGTAGAGATAGTCGGATACCATTTTTCGCTCCCTGAATAGGGATTCTGATACCTGAACTTGCGTCATATATGCGTCATACATTTTATTAAGATTTAACAACTGTACTACTATCTATGGATGTGATAAGATTATGATTTTATAAAATAAAATTGTTTGGCTCTATAATGTTTTAACAAGATGGGCTTAAAAAATCACTACCCTGATCATAGAAATATGGAACCTGGCAACTGGCATGAAGTAATTCAGTGATTTTCAAACATTTTGTCCCTATCCATCGTTGAGTCATTCAATGACTTCTTGCTAATAATTGTGCGGTAGTAGTCAATAGCTACTGTCTAAATACTCAGCATATTGTGTGTATTCTACCTGTTCCTTCTTTCCTCTACAGATTGATGTCTTCCATAAGGAAAATGGACTGTCGGATGGCTTGCTGCTGGGCTGCAGAGTTGTCCTCAAAGAGCGGCAGGTTGTCCTGGGGCTGATGTCCAAATGCAATACCATTTCCTCAAAAATGTTCAAACAGGTGACTCAGGTGATGGAGAGGGGCACAGGGGCCATGAAACAGCCCAGTGTACTCAACAGCCAGTGAGTAAAAGGCACCTAAACACATGCTGTAACCTCTCAGAGAATGCAGACTTTTAATTTTTTGTTTTGTATCTTATCTTAATCGTGGAGCCTTTCCTGAAATGTTTACACTTACACACACACACACACACCCACACACATACACACTTAGGGCTGGGCAATATATTGATATTATATCGTCATCAATGTATGAGGGTTTATATTGTCTTAAATTTTGAATATTGTGATATGGCACAAGTGTTTTCCTAGTTTTAAAGGCTGCATTACAGTGAGCAAACTAATTATCAGAATGTACCCACTTAGTTGTCGTAGCCACATTATTGGTGATTATTTATCAATACTCATTGTGTACATATATTTTGTGAAGGCACCAATAGTCAACCATACAACATTTCCGCAATATTGGCCTTTGGTAAAAAATATCTTAACGTTTAATTTTTCCCCCATATCGCCCAGCTCTTCACACGTCCCACTAGAGCTGGGCAGTATATTGATATTCTATCGATATTGGGATATGAGACTAGATATTGTTTTTGATTCTGGATATCGTAATATGACAGAAGTCTTCACTTTTCTTGGTTTTAAAGGCCGTATTACAGTAAAGTGATGTCATTTTCTGAACTTACCAGGCTGGTGTAATAGTTCTATTATTAGCCTTTACCCACTTAGTCATTATATCCACATTACTGACGATTATTTATCAAACATCTCATTGTGTAAATATTTAGTGACAGGACCAAGAGTCAACACTACAATATCGTTGTGGTATCTATATCGAGGTATTTGGTAGAAAAACATTCACTCCTGCTCCTTTCCACTAATCTTCATGGATTTCTTCTGTTTTCCTTCCATGGAGCAGACATGAAAACTATTTATCTTTGAGTTAACTTTGCAGTCTGTCGGTCAGCGTTGCAGACAGGTTAGCCAGACGCGGACAGAAAACGGAATCAGTACGGATTAGATAATTACATCAAATAAATTAAAGATTGCATAGAGATAAATATATGCATCATTTATAAGGCCTGGCAATCAAACCTTATCATGGCTAAGCTGTTAATTGTCAGATGATTTGTCAAACCCTTTTTATTTGTGATGTGCCAGTTTCCTCTGGCATATCTGGCACTTGTCTTTGCACATGTTTAAGTTATTCCAGACACGTTTTGGGACATCTTGCATGCCGATAGTTGCAGCAGTTTTGCACGCGTTTCCATAAATGACGCATCAGGACTATTTGTGACAGTTGGCTTACAGTATGTGTTCTGATGAAAATGCGGGATCCTGTTCTGGTTCTCAGTCAGCTACTGGTTGTCTTTCAGGTACCAGCTGAAACCATATCAGCTGATTGGTCTAAAGTGGCTGCTTCTTCTGCATGAGCACAAACTGAGTGGGATCCTTGCTGATGAAATGGTAAGGGGCACTACCAACATTTATGTTGTGTTGATCACACGCCCAGAGGGAAAAACGGATGGAATGTTAACATTTATTCAGCCAATCAGGGCAGCAGGTGCTTACCCGTTGTTAAAGTCCCAACTCAATGCTGTTAGAGGGTTTGGCTTGAATAAGTAGTCATTCTGCAGGTGAATATACATCAGAGAGTACAGAGAAGAAAGAAGAAGAGTAAAAGCAGTAGAGAGTTACATATGTTGTTTTAGCGCCAAGACGATGAGAACTTTGATTTGTTTGGTTTTCGTAAAAGTGCAGTGCTGTTAAAGTCTGTCGGAATATTTGCTGTTAATATTTGTTGTATATCGTGTCTGAAGTGCGGATGTTAAAAATATCTTTTTTTGTTTGTCCACAAGGCTCTTTCTTTATTTTGTTATCATGGTGCCTTAATATCTGACTGACTCTGTATTGCTCCATCTCTTTATTTTACGCTCTCTTTCCATCTTCTCTCAGGGTTTGGGAAAAACTATCCAGGCTATAGCGTTTCTGGCCCAGCTGTACCAGAATGGAATAGACGGTCCTCACCTCATCACTGTGCCGGCCTCTACATTAGGTAATGATCATCGTAAATCTCACCCTTTGCTACTTTGCTTCATAGTATCTAATAATACATACTTTATAATGTATACTATTAACACACTGTTACTACACAGGCCTGAATTACACACACATGCTCAGTTTATATTGTACATGCACTATACATCCTATCCTGTACACACACTAATGGAGAGTCATGGAGAATGTCAGGAAGGGGGAACTCCCTACTGACTGAGCTGCTGCCCCCCCCCCCCCCCCCCCCCCCCCCCCCCCCCCCCCCCCCCCCCCTTTCTAATCTGACACCATGATCATGTTTAGCATAACGACATGTTGTGTCTGTCTTCCTAAGACCATGTTTACACATAGAATGTTCTGTTTGATAAAAGGACCTTTTTCTTTTCACCTCACCTGCTGCTCTGGTGCATCTAAACTAGATACTACCTTGTGTCCATTCAGACTGCAGCTTTTAAGTCTGTTTCTGGAACTTCTTGGAGCTCAATTTCTTTTGCTTTGTGAAAATGAGTACTTCAAAAAAAAATCAGTTAATGCTTAATTCATTATTTCTGTCTTGTAGATAACTGGGTCAGAGAGCTGAAGCTGTGGTGCCCAAGCCTCAGAGTGCTAGTCTATTGTGGTACGACTTCCTTTTTTTCACAATACATTCTCTCATGTTGTCTTTGTTATGTGAACCCTCCAATTCATCTGGGAACCTTAAGTGTTCAGTGTGATCACGCGTACATTTTGATGCGGTGCTGTAGTTACTCTGTACACAGCCTTATTAATGGTCTTTTCACGGGTTTTGAGCAGTGTCTCCATATGTTGTGTGCAGGATCTGTGGAGGACCGCCGCTACCTCAAACACGACCTCCTCAGTGGAGAGGATGAGTGCAACGTCATTGTGACAACGTGAGCGAACCCTTTTTGTCCCGGTGACTACAGGACCATTAAGAGCCTGAAGCAACCTGTCACTCACACCTACGCACAAAGTGATGGGGTACATTTGTTGTATTCCGCTTTGCTTGTTTGATTGTTTTACAGGTATAACATGGCCATAGGAAATGCCAACGACCGCAGCCTTTTCCGTAAGCTGCGTCTGAAGTATGCTGTGTTTGATGAAGGTCACATGCTGAAGAACATGAACTCTCTGCGCTACCGCCACCTTATGGAGATTAACGTTAGTTCACTGACATTTCGCAATTTTTCTATCACCACCAACCACCTAATTTTGTTGTATTTTCACATCTGTCATCAGAATGATTTGCACATTAAGGTTAAGGATATCTCTCTCTCTCTCTCTCTCTCTCTCTCTCTCTCTCTCTCTCTCTCTCTATTTTTCCCTCTAGGCTGAGCATCGCTTGCTTTTGACAGGAACTCCTTTACAGAACAACCTCTTAGAGCTGATGTCTCTCCTGAACTTCATCATGCCTTCCATGTTCTCCAGCTCCACTACACAGCTCTCCAAAATGTTTTCTATGGTGTGTATGTTTGTGTGTTAGACCTCCTATGCTATTTGAAGCTGGATGAATGAATGTAAAGCTCAGATTATTTTAACACTCTTTGTACTTTTATAAAATAGCATGCTGTGTTAAGGCATCCTGGCCCCCCACTGTATTTATTTAGTCCCTTGAAATTATTTTTCACAATTTCAAAAAAATACGTGTTTTTCCTTACAAGCTGTTTAACCAGCTTATTTTTGTTCACTGTTTTATGTTATTTGTCAGAAATCCCATGAGGAGCAGAGCCGCTTTGAGAGGGATCGTATTTCTCAGGCCAAACTCATCATGAAACCGTTCATCCTCCGAAGAGTGAAGAGCGAGGTAAGTTAACAAAGTTACAGATTTGTATTGTGTAAATAGCATGTATGTGGAAGGTGTGTTATCTAGGGAAATCTGGCATAAAAGGGTTTTCTCAGTCTCCCGGTTTCAAATTACTGGTGGGTAAATAAATTAAATGGTTTCTCTGCATCCAACTATGTTAAAAACGTTGGTGGTAGAAGTATAATCCAATCAACGTTTTGATTTATTTCTGTTGGTTAGAGAAGAATCACGAGTCTCCATCAACCCTCCTGTGGTCCTCGGGTCAAATTTGACCCGTTTCCAAAAACGTTCTATATCAGAGCTATGACAAAACGACGTTAAAAAAAGTGACAAATGTTAAAGAAATACAAAACGCAGGAAATAAAATCAGCAAAAAATTCCTTTTTTTTTCTTTTTTTTTTTTTTTATATATAAACGCTGAAAAAGTGACAAAAACAACATCAAAAACTTTTCACACAAACCGTTTTTTCTAGGGCAGAACCATTTGCTAAATAATGGTCACATTGAGGGTCATAATAGTTCAAACCTTGTGTAAGTATTGTGAACAACTGTCTTCCCTTTCTTCCAGGTCCTCAAGCAGCTGCCAGCCAAGGAAGAGAGGGTAGTGTCCTGCCCGATGAGTGAGAAACAGCAGGTTCTCTACCAGAGCCTCGTAAACAAACTCAAGGCTTCTGCCAATGGCGAAAGTAAGCCGGATACACGGCTCACTGTTGTGCATCAGTGTAATTGTGTGCAAATAACAGAAAGTAAATGTGTGGTTAACATTTTCTCTGCAGAACATGAGTTGTGTAATGTGATGATGCAGTTGAGGAAGATGGCCAACCATCCTCTGCTTCACAGACAGTACTACACCACAGAAAAGCTCAAAGCCATGAGCAGACTCATGCTCAAGGTCAGTCCTACTCCCTGTTTTTCTTCAATATTTCAATTGTTTTTTATTCCACACTAATGCGGCTCCTTTTTGCCGTTCCCTCTGTACCACTTGTGGGGTACATCTTTTCCTTCATGCTTTCTCTCCCTCCACAGGAGCCAACTCACTTTGATGCGGATGCTGTTCTGATCCAGGAGGACATGGAAGTGATGTCAGACTTTGAGCTGCATCGTCTGTGCCAGCAGTACTGCTCTATCAGCTCCTACCAGCTTGAACACAATCTCCTGCTTGACTCTGGGAAATTCCTCCTCCTCACAGAGCTGCTGGCCTCACTTAAAACCCAGGTTAGTACACATTTGCAGAACCATGGCTGTGGTGCGTGCAGGGCGAGTGCAGGCTGCATGTACCAACAAGTAAAGATCTTGTCCTGTACCACAGCTTTTCTTCTGCCTTACAGGGAGACAGAGTGGTTTTATTCAGTCAGTTCACCATGATGCTGGACATCGTGGAGGTGCTGCTGAAACATCTTAAGCATCGTTACGTCCGACTGGATGGATCCACACCCATAGCCAACAGGTCAGTAGTTGTAGCCAAGAAGATAGGATCATGAATTATAATCGTATTAATAAAAATCTGTTTAGTAGGGTTGTCATTTGATTAAAATATTGAATTGAGATGAATCACACTTTTTTTAGGTTCTGAATGTACTTTAAAAGGGGTATTTTAAGCTGGCAAATATGCTTGCTTTGTTCAAATCTTTTTTATTTTTTTTGCAATAATCTAAATTAATAAAAATGTAATTTTTCTCCAGAATTACGTCAAAGGTACTGTATGCTTAAAAAAATAAGCTGAAAGCATAATATGGCAAACTAATGCCCAACAAACAGCAGATGGCCATGTTGACCTGAATGTTACATTACTTGGTAATGTTATTACAATGTAGTGTTAACCTTTTTTTTTTGACCTCACATGTGGGAAAATAAAGGCACACAAAAAGATCCCTTTCTGAGTAGGATAAAAAGGGGGGTGATATAAAAAATAAATAGATGGCTTGGTGGAGGCTACGTGCCAGGCATATGCTCCAACAGGAGTTGTCTGGCTACATGCAGAGAGTGCTCGGGGAAATGCCTCTCCTCTCTCTTCATAACAGTCCAAGCATGCAACCGCAGTTCCCACCGTGGGTCAAAATGATGTGCTGTGGGTGCCTGGGTAGCTCACCTGGTACAGCGAGCGCCCAGTCCTTGTCATATCAGTCGCCTGCTCTCTCCCCTTTCATGTCCAAGCTGTCCTATGGAATAAAGGCTTAAAATACCGAAAGAGTTATAAATAGGGTGCTTTGACCTGGAGGTAACTGTGAATACAGAAATCTCCGGTGCGCTATGCCTACAGGCCAAACTACAGATCGGTGCGAGGGACCGAAGTACAGAACACGCGTGCGTAAATCAGGCGTTAACGCAAATTCCTTTCCTTTTTTTTTTTTTTTTACTTGTTATCATGTCCCTCCACATAAACTGTGTCACATAACATGGTTAACGTTATTTCTTTGTCCTGCAGGATTGTGTTGATTGATGAGTTCAACACGGATCCTGACATATTTGTGTTCCTGTTGTCAACACGTGCTGGTGGCCTGGGAATCAACCTCACCTCCGCTAATGTTGTCATCCTCCATGACATCGACTTCAATCCCTACAATGACAAACAGGCAGAGGACAGGTGTCACCGCGTAGGCCAGACCAAGTAAGATGGAATCTGTGAATTATTCTCCAATATTCTTATGGGAGGATTTTGACCTGATAAGGTCCCTCCCCCCTTATTCCGTCAGCCATTGGGCAGAAAACACTTGTGCTGTATGCATGTAGAATGAAATCTCAGAATATTCCAGTTGGTATTTATTGCAATTACAGGACCACCGCAGGTAAAAATGCGGTTAATGCACCTTGCCTCGGCCTTCCATAAGGATTTTTTTTTTTTTTTATGCCAAATGACAGCATGAATTTCTCATGAACGTGTCTTAATGTGGAATATCGGAAGAATGTTTAATCATTTTTATCAATTTTCGAGTGGTCGAAAAACTGTCAAAATGTGCACCATATCTGTGCAACAAATTCTATCAACCCCAAAACTGTTGCAACAACTTATGATGTATAAGTGAGATGGGGGAGGGAACCACCTCCCGATACGATATCATCACGATACTTATGCCACGATACAATATTATTGCGATTTTAAACAATTGCAATATTCTGCGATAAATCGCAGTTCATAGCCTTTTTCCAACTTCTAATTTTTCCCCAATTTCACTTGATGTCCTAAAGGAAACTTTGTCAACATCTATTTTATTGTTCATATCACTTCAATTTTATTGCTGCAAAATGGTATTGTCATTTAGACAAACTTACCTACACATAAATAATAAAAGATTGACACTTAGCGCCTGTGTATCGATGCACTATTTCCACGGAAAATATCACGATCCTATGCTGTAGCAATTTCTATCTTTTTTTTTTTTTTTTCACCCTTAAAGTGAGACTCATTTAGCCATATACTCATTAATTAATCAGTTATTACATATTTATTTCTGATTCATGACTATAAAACTTGACACACAGTGCTATGCTGTATGTCAAATGCTACCCAGCTTTTAGATGCCGTGTACCACTTCTATGTGGTATCTACTGTTGACTTGCTGGTACCCCCTAAACATGTCCTGTCCCACACCCCTCTAGAAAAGGAACGCTAAGAGATTAATGTATTGCTTTCCTGTCGTGACTGCTGTACATCGCTGTGGCTTTCAGGACTGTACAGGTGATTAAGCTAATCAGCAAGGACAGCATAGATGACTGCATGCTGCAGCTGGGCCAGAAGAAACTAAAGCTGGAGCAGGACATGACTGCTGCTGAGGGTGAGGACTCTGGACTGCATGCACACAATCTTTGTGATGAGTACATTAAATTGGTTCGAATTTGCCGATGCGTTCAAAGTAATCAAAATAACAACAAACAAGCAGTGCGGATTTCTGTAAGGAGTGCTGTTAATTTAGAGAGAGGCAGAGAGAGAGAGAGAGAGAGAGAGAGAGAGAGAGAGAGAGAGAGAGAGAGAGAGAGAGAGAGAGAGAGAGAGAGAGAGAGAGAGAGAGAGAGAGAGAGAGAGAGAGAGAGAGAGAGAGAGAGAAGTTAGAAGGGAAGTACAACTAGGCGTTGTCATGGAGATGTTCCACCGTCTACAAATGCAAACAGCCAGAGAAAATCTCATTGTGGTCCTCAAAGAGATGGACAGGAGAGTGTGTGATTACGTGACTGAAAAACGAAATGATGGGACGCCCAGAGCAGTCATTCAGCAGAGGCCTCGGCAATATTCACCGTTGATTTAGATGTGACACTTTCATCTTGAAAATGTTATAACAAAAAATGTTATTTCATTTAAAAGATGTTGAAAACAGCCCACCTTTATTTATTTTTTACCGTTTTTTTTTTTTTTTTATTCAAATCATTTTCAAATAAAATTTCCTTTTATGAAAACAATATTTGGCTTTTATAAAGTATGTTCCCAAAAATGCGTCTTGAAAGGAGGGGCGGTCGTCTTATAATTAGGGTCGTCTTATATTCTATTGTTCAGGTGCCTCCAAGCTAGGGCTGCACGATGGGAGGAGAATATGCCAAATGTTAACGATATTAACAGATAAACAGATATTCTCAGTTCTGCTGCTTTGTGTTCTTCTAAAATACAACAAATTGAGTAAACACAATAAAATCCGTTACAACGTTCTTTTATTGGAACAAATTTAACAACATATTGACTATAAATGGCACCACTTAAAAAGCAACAGTTACGTTTTAATGTGCGGTTTTCTACTGATATTTAATTTCAACTAACAAAAAAAAATCAGTTTTGTGTCATTGTGATTTGTTGCAGCCTTTCGTGACGTGTATATTGTGCAGCCCTATCCAAAGCTTTAGGGCGGTGACTAATCGTTTTTGACCCATTTGACATGTTTACCCTAACCTTCTGAATAATTTGAAAATGAAGAGAAAAAATGTAATAAAGCATCAAATGTTCTTTAGGTGGTGATGAGGGGACCATACCTGAAGATATGGCATCTTTGCTCAAAGCCTCCCTAGGACTGTGATACGCACATACGACCTAAGACTGTAAAAAATACATTTTTGATAGCAATCTTGTGACTCTGGGCAGACTTGAGTGTTCCAACAGAACACACACACACACACACACACACACACACACACACACACACACACACACACACCTCCTGAAACCATATGCTGCCATGAAAAAAAAGTTTTGATGTTGATCTGATTTACTGTGTAGCACGTTAGCTGTGCCTAAAACACTATTTTTTACATGCGCACAGTTTTTGCTATACTTTGATTATGACCTCAGTATATTAAGGCTAAACATTAAATGTTGCCTTTTTGAAATTGTAACTTGTTATCCAAGGTTACTTTTGTAGAAACTTGAAATTTCAGACCATACCGCCAGTAATGCAGCATGTGGTGGAGTACCCCAAGGTACTTGTTTAGACAAAAGTGTCACATAAACCATGCAGTCTTATATTGTTCACATTCTGATAAAGGGACTGTATGCGGGTAAGGAAAAGTATGCCTACTGGTTATTAACACTTCTGTGAAATATTAAAGTTCTAGTACGGAAAATGTGCAAAGAGATTGAGAATGGTAGATGTTTTTTTTACATAATATCCTTCCTACCTGACAGTGTTGGATCTTGCCTACTTTACATGCTCTTACTTGCCAGCTCTTAAAAAAGAAACTTTTGTTGCGTCTGGAATCCACAGTAACAGCAGCAGATATGACAACTTGACAGAAAATGTTGTTATTCACATTGATAGTTTGATACCATTCCAGATTAAACATTTTTGAAAATTGTTGTTGCATTAGAAAGGAAGCAGAGTATCTGGAAAATTCTCTTAAAGTGTAATGTGTCGAGGTTTGTCGTATACCCTGTACATTGTAAAGCAATTATCTTGGCAAATACAGGAGGTACATGGTTGTGTCGGTGTAGTCGGTGAATTTAGTACAGTTTTTTTTCTAGTTTGTAAAATTAGAAAAACAATATGTCGAATGGAATGTTTAATAAGAACGAGTGTTGAGTTGGTTTCTTTTCTGTCTCTACTCCTTTTTAAATATCTTGAGCTAAGCGACAGAGAAGATGGTTTAATGCAGCAGCTGCATTCATGTACTGTTTAAGTGGCTAATGTGTTGTAAGTGTACACGTGTAAGTGAAAAGCTTTTGCTAAGTCATTTGTATGTTTATAAGGTTCCTGTTTGAACTAAACAATAAAAGTTGGAATAAAAGTGTGTGTGTGGTCAAGCCCACAGCAATTCAGCAGGAGGAGCTGCCATTAAGAAAACAGTCTTCAAATCTTTATTGTATGAGTTATCATTATTATACTACTAGTGGTTTGGCAGCAGATAAAAGACTTGACACTTCTTAATGTCAAGAGTTTAAGGGTTTTCACTAAACCATGGGCTATTCCCAATTCCCAAATTTTTACCTCCTTGACACTCCGGACACTCCGGCTTCTGACTGGGAAATCGTTCTCAGCGCACCATGTTGAAGGACGTTCCAATTCCTAAAATGCACATTCGAAGAGTGAGGTTCAAGCATCAAGGAGGCTCCTCGAAGAAGTCAAAATCCAGGACACACTGATATTTCCTCGCAGAAGGGTTTTCACCTGCCGTATGGAAACAGGTGTGCCAGAGCGAGCGGAGGAGAGAGAGAGAGAGAGAGACATTCTTTTTTTCGGGTCGACTGTACGTCCCATTCTGGAACTACTGGATTGAATTTCTTTAAATTTAGCAAAATGGTCCACTTGGGTTCTGATTAGATTTTGGTGGTCAAAGTTCACTTTGACGTCACGTCTGTCCATTCTCCTGAACGTGATATCTTAGGAAATCCTTGAGGGAACATGTTCAAATTTCACACAAATGTCTACTGGGGCTCAAGGATTGGCTGATCACTGTGACCTTCACGCATCTTCACTTGCCCAATCCCAAAGTAAGGCCTTAGGACTAAAGGCTCACAGACCTAAAGGGATCTCAGGTGCTAAGTGAGTGAGTGTGTGAGGCCAAACGGGCTCAGATAGGGATAAATGGGATTGGGACAGCATTTCAACAGATCATATGTGACCTTGGTGATATTTAAGAACAAATATGTTGCTGACAGCTTGACAGTTTGGGTGTTTTCATTTTAAGTGTGTTGCTTTCCACACGGCCAAGGCACTGGACACGGCTTTTCAAATTCCAATCCCTGTTAAAGAAAATCGGTGCTACCTGGTTGAATATGTGTGTCCACATATTGCAAAAAGAAGAGTACACTTAATGATTTTAATTTTTAAACGGCAGTCTACTAAGATCATTTTATAAGGTGAATTAAGATTTAAATGATTTAAAAAGACAGAGAAAAAAAACACAAAACAACCTGTACCTTGTTTGATGAGTCATAAGGTGTGGGTGGCCTTTGTGGTAATCAATGCATTATAAAAACTGTAAATAACCTACATCAAAATTATTTTGATTTAATTATGCTTTGGTTAGTTAATACTGAAATATTGTTCCTCATTATTACTTTACGGTATATCTATGTTCAAAACAATAGTCCACAAACCAATGTGTGACGTCACTGCTGCTACGTTCACTGTTTTTACATTCTATGGTTAAAAAGCATGGGAAATGACCTCTTACTAGCTCTTGCTGAAAAATCTGCTACTTGAAAGTTTAAAAGGATGCATGAAGAAACTGCTGAAATCTACATTTGCATGTAATCTGATAATCTACTCAGCATTAGGGGAGTAGCGTCCACACCTGTATCCTGTCAAGTGAGCATCACATCTGACGGTGTAGGTGAAATAGAGAACTCCTATGTTCAGCTGACAGCTAAGAGAGTGAGTTCCTCGCTCGGGGAAGACAACACACCTACCCGCTATGTCATTGTAAAGCACATCTCGATCCCAGACTTCAAACCTCAGCGCCTGACCCAGTTCTACCGATCCAAAGCCAAAGGTCACATTCCACTCTGGGTCATTGTTGTCCATCACCGTATTGGTCTCCTCGTACATGCCATTGTAGAAGATCTTCACATAGGCGTCTGTTTTGGTGAAGGTGTCCGCCCTCAGACCTGCAGCTCTGTGGATCTCCAGTCTGAGGTTTCCTCTGCCAGCCCGCAGAGGACAGCAGTTATGGTCCAGGTTGGGAGTCGGGGAGCAGTTCTTAAGACCAACCTGGTCCTCCTGCAGCTGGTTATCTTTAATATACTCTGTGACAGTGCTTTTTAGATTAGCACTGATCTGTGAGTCCTCCACCAGATGATGCAAAGGGAAGATGCCGTAAGAAACCACATCAGGGTTGTCATGGAGGCTGCTCATCCAGCTCTGGTACGCTTCAGATGGGTCCTCCTGGTAGAGGATTGCAGGGAAGTACCTCTCCCCACCAATAACCTCAATTTTATGGGTCATGAAGCCTTGGTAGAAGCCCATGCTCATGTTTCCCTTCAGGAGGTTCTCGCACTGGTTGGAGAAGGATGCGTTGCCAGGGAGGAAACCAAGAGCCAACCGGAGTTCAACATTCAAGCAGTGTTTGATGTCGGACTCGGAGAAACCCTTCAGTGTGGCCAGGCAGGTCCTGAATGCAGTGATTCGTCTCACCTTACCGCCAAGCTGGACCTAAGGAACAAATAAAATAACTGAACTGCTGAAACCTAAAGGACTAGTTTGCACTCGTTAACCCTTGTGTGCTCCTGGGTCAAATTGACCCGTTTTCCTATATCAATGTTCTTTTATTCACACAATTGTAATTACCCAAAATAACTCTTTGGCAAGTACAAATCTCTCTCATTAATGTTGAGGTGTCTTATTTAATTGTATACCATTTGAAAAAAACAAACAAATTGAAGTGGTTTCCAAATAGCATTGATTAAAAGTTGACATACTCCAGTCTGTGATTCACAAATTCCTTTAATTTTAGTCAAAAATAATTCCTAATTTCCGCCTTTCTATCTCAAACATTAGGTATAATTTCCTCTAAATGAGGATTATTGGATACATTCCAAAAATAACTGTAGGCTAAAACTAAAGTTAATAAGTGAGTGTTACTTAACGTCAAAAAAAGTGACAAACATTGGAAAAAAGGTGTCATTAGTGTGGAAAAAAGGGAGAAAAACGTATGAAAAACGATAAAAAGTATCCAGTGTTGATTTTTAATTTTGACAGAAAGACACAAGGGTTAAAAAACTATATAAACAAGACATGCAATAATACTATGAAACAGCCTATGAAAGGGAGTTTGAGAGCAGTGGCCACCACCTGACCTGGTGGATGTAGTGTGTTCCGTAGGTGTCTATCAGCCGTCTGTATATCGCTCTGTCCTGGCTTGTGTTTAAGCTCTGTGGGAGTCTTTTCAGATGCTTTGTGAACTCTGTGCTCAGCTGGGGGTGATCCGCCAGCCTGTAGCTGAAAAAACAAGACGTGGAGTTCAACACAATGGGAATTTTATCTTAACTCTTATTTGACAAA
This sequence comes from Etheostoma cragini, assembly GCF_013103735.1. Lineage (NCBI taxonomy): Eukaryota > Metazoa > Chordata > Actinopteri > Perciformes > Percidae > Etheostoma > Etheostoma cragini. The sequence goes on along the minus strand of NC_048411.1, from coordinate 9,485,486 downwards.
CAATATACAGTCAAGTTCACCATAAGGTTTCACCATAACCTGGTACTACAATACTATTTATTTTTTGTATTGTATTCCCATATTAATTTCAAACCGAAGTCTGTTTTCCTAAGAAAACTGCACATGTCTGTGACTTACATAGTCTAATAATACATTTGCCTTCTTTAAATGAATTGGATGCCAGCAAAAACCTATGAGCTAGTATCTGCAGAAAATGTATTAATTTTGCAAAACCCACAATAATCGCCATGCTTATCCACAATTATTACCCAGTTACAACAAAACCCGATATACCTGGAATGATACTTTATTCAAATTCATAAGATTGTTTTTAGTGCAGAATATCAGTCTGACTAATGTAGTAATCCTAGTAATTCCACTTCAATCAGCCAATTACAAAGCACCATTTTTACAAGATCACTCCTCTTTACCTGTAGTAGGTGCAACTGATTTCATGGATGGCAAAAGTGGCCTTGTCCACGCTGTGCTGCGACCGAGCAAACTTGGCCAAGTCTGAGCGGCTTCCTCCAAGCACTGCCTTGCCAATATTTTCCAAACTCAAGCCCAGGCCCCAGTTGTTGTTAACCAGGGAGTTGGAGCTGCGCAGCAGGGAATCCACAGAGTGGTGGAGGGCACTAGACAGCTGCTTACTGCAGCGGCTGAAGGGACGCCAGTCGAGCACCGCAGCTGGGAGCCTCTGAATCTGAGGAGAGAAGAAGCAGGATGTTGATTGGGAAGCAGGTGGAGGATGAAAATACTTATAGGAAATGTGGAATAGTACAGGAGGAGGAAAAACAGGAGGAGGAAAAACAGGGCAGGAAAAGAGAAAAAGTAGTTTGGATGGAATTGAGTTAAGGGAATTTTGACAGATTGAAGACCACCATGGATAAGAGTGATTGTTAGAGTGTTCACCTGTCCTTTTTGGAAGCGGTTTGGACAGAGTGTACAGGTGTGGTTGTCAGCCAGATGAGTTTTGACATTGATGATGTATGCCCTCGTTCGACGCATCCGCACCACATCAAAACCCTCCCCTGCCAGGTTGTGGCCCGGGACAAACGGGGCTTTCTCACACTCTGACCCTGAGCCAACTCGACAGCCATGGACCCTGCAGACCTCCAACATGACCAGTAAACCCAACAGAAACACACCAACGGGGCTCCTTTGGTATCCTCCAACTTGCATGGTTAGCTAAATGTAACAAGCCAGAGAGAGAAAGAAGTCAGGAAAGTCCATATTTTAACAATGACTTCTTAAATACTCTCTTTAACCTGAAACTTGTGTCTGATATAAAGCCTATTGTAGGCAGGGGCATTTTGTTTGCCTTGTACTCAAACTAATTTCCATCGGTTTACCAGTGAGAAGACTGCTGGGTTGTTGCTGGTTGGAACTGTCTAATAGATGAGTTATGTCTGTCACATAGTGAATGCAGATGTGCTTTTAATCCTCTCTGCTTTATAAACTGGAGTAATCCTGCCAGAGATGTTGTGTCAACTCTGAAAACATGCACATCAGAGACATACACTGCAGCATAGACATGCACTCTTACCTTGGACTGTATTCTATATGTCATCCTTCAGAGGCTGTTCTCGTCTTCTTTTTGGAGTTGACAGGCCGTAGCTTTCTCTGCCTACTGAAATTCCGCTTGGCGATTTTAACAGCCAAGACAAACACATTTGTAGTGCCCTCCTCTTTTTACTAACCCCATCAATTGTGCAGCTCACTGTAAAAGATGAAATGCAAACTGCTTATGCTCCTTATCCAGCTGGAAGGGAAATCACGGTTGAGAAAGCTTTGGCTTTACTGTGCTGAAAGCCTGGGTGCACTCTTTTGTCCGTCCTCTGCCCTATGAAAAAGACCAAGGAGGGAGGTCCCCTGCTTCAGCAATGTCTCTCTCTCTCTCTCTCTCTCTCTCTCTCTCTCTCTCGCAAGGCCTCCAGGCCTTGACAATTTCCTCAGCATGAGTGGGTTTGTTTTCATGTTCATGACCCAGCTCTATGAATCCTTCACAGCTGTGTATGTGTGTGTGTGTGTGTGCGCATGTGCATGTGTGGGGGAGGGAGACTCACGAGAGAAAAGATGCACAATGTCATGAGCACTCTTTACAGGAAATGGCTATGTGCATGTGGATGCACGCGCATGTGAGTGTACAGTGTCTGTCTGTTGGAGTGACTGTGTGCGTTGTTGTGTATTTAATGTCTGAGGTGGCCTGTCTGTGTACTGACAACCTTACCAACATCATGAGGTCAGCTTTGCCATGGTCTATTTGGGTGCAATGTTTTTCTCAGTAAGGTCAGCAAAGATAAAGACATCTCTGTTTAAGAAGTTCTGTTCAAAGTTTTATTTTGAGAACTAGTGTGTGCTTTGGTGCCACATTTACAGAGTTGTGCATGCTTGCAGAATGTAAGTTCACTTTCCTTTTGTACTGACCTCAACACTATGCAGTGTAAATATGATTTCTGTCATGATGTGTTTGAGTTTTGCTGAAAGATAGGACTTATTTAAAAAAAAAAGGTCAAAACTCATAGCGCTAATCTGTTAGGTGACTGATCAACTGATTACTCTGCTTAAGTGACTGCTGGCCAAGGCGTTTCTTTAAGTGTGTTTCTTATAGGAAAAGAAACATACCAATCATAAACATAATATATACTGTACATGAAGACATAGATCCATCAATTTTATTAGAATTGTGTGCAGAAAGTGATAGTGACATTTGTAAATCCTGTCAGTTTGAGTAGTGGGATACAAAATGTTCAGCACTAAACATAATCCTTAATCTAGTGCTTCTTTTATTCATATATTCAGGAAAAAAAGGCTTCACCAAAAGTTAATCACCTATCTGTAAATAGATTAATTTACAGCATGTTTAGTGAATGGTACTATGTACAAAGCATGCAGGTTCTTAAATGGGTTTATATACACTGTTACATGACTTTATGCATCTTGGCCTCATGAGGGCAGTATTGATTTGCTGTTGCCTTGGAGAGCCCCTCTGCTTTAGTCCAGTTGGTGATTTCAAAGGTAGATTGCTGTTTCTTAGATCAGTCATAATATGATACAGTTGTTAATACGCAGAATACAAAGTTTAATAATGCTAAGCCATGGCTTAAAGTACTACCAATACATTTTATTGTTAAAATAATTACATTTATTTTCCATCGCAGTTGTTAAAGTTTGAACTACTTTCATAGACAATTCAAAAGAATAAGAAGTCCAACTGATTCAAACTAGAAGCCCTTCAACATAAAAAGTCCCACCCCCCACTGTAAGATCCATGACAAGGATTTCTGAGGTGACAATCAACAAGGAAGTTGGCAACAAAATCGGACTCTGTCCGAGCCAAGCCTTCAAGCCTCATCTTGTTGTGCTTCAATTTCTCCTCCTTCATCACGTTCAACCTCACCACTTATTGCCTCATAGCCTCTAGCTGGCGAAAACACAGACAGCCTCCTCCTCTTCTTCACCACAAGAACTGCCGCTACGACCACCAGCCCCATCATGCCCATCACCCCGAATGCTACCCCTACCTTTTCACCACTAGACATCTGACCCGATTCTGGGTTGATCTTCCGTAACATTTCCCTGATTTCCTCTGGTTGTGCCAGTTTCCACGCCTTGGTCTGCCCTACTCTGACCCAGCTCTTCTCTCCTTCTGTCATCACCATAACTGTGTTTGTGGATTGCATGCTGACCAGTGGGGGTTTAGTGAAAGGTGGCAGATGGATCGGAAGCAGCTGCCCACCTGTGAACAGTCCTGACTGGACACAGTAAAGAATTTCACAGCCATCACTCACTGATGCAAGGTGCTGACTGAACTTAGGAGGGCAGCGACGTTGGTTCCCTGCCAGCGGGTTGTTAGATTGACAACTGAAGAGGCCTCCGAATGGTACAGCGTATCTGCTGGCAGTTTCATAGTCGTTACTCACACAGATCACTTGGCCGTCTGAGAGAAACGTTTCTGGAATGTAGTTTGGGGGACAGCTTTTGGCTTTGGTGAGGGGGTTCAGGAGAGAGGGGCTGTATATGCCTCCAAACAGATAGCCTGAGTTGTCTGGGGCCTCTCCGCTTACAGAGCACCAGAAGGTGTTGATGCGAGCAGAGCGAACGTGGTAGTTGTCCTGACACACTTGACGATTGCAATGGGAAAGGCCTAAAAACCCACATCTGTAGCGTTCGTTATGACAATCGTAGGATGTGTAGCCCTGCTGTCTGACTTCTGATCTCAGTAAGGTGGCAGAGTAAGGCGAACGACAGGAGAAATCCCCTGTTTGAGGGTTTTTCTGGGCCAGGACATCACATAGTGGGCCTGCATCTGGGCTTACATGAATGCACTCTTGGTAGACACCACCAAAACTGAGGTTGGTGGCGGGGCCCTCGCAGGATGCGTCATCAATGTTGGCTTGGAAGTTGAAGTTCTTGGAGTTGACGTCAACACAGCCAGGTCGCGTGTTGACCTTGTAGTATCGCTCTACAGCCTGACTCACTGCAACAGCCACTTTGCCAACTGTAGGCTGTGGCAGATCAGGGAAAGTGTTGATGTTTATAAAGTGGTGTAGAGGAAACCCTGACCTATCAATAGCAACCAGGTTGTTCCTGGTACTTTCCTGCCACTTCTGCAGAGTGATGCCAGGATAGAAAGGTGTTCCGCCACCATGGCTTTGGATGAGAGAGTAAGAAATATTGGACTGATATGCTTGAAGTGATGAGCTCTGTTTTGCACTTTCACTGCTTATGTCAAACTTGAGTTTGTCGAAAAAGTTAAGGCCCGCCTGTGCTTGGACAGAGGAACGTTCTGCTAAATTGTCCGATACATATGAAGAACGGAGGTAGTCTTCCTGCACCAAAGTAGCCCCAGCATCCACACTAGTGATAACATGGGTTCCATAGTCCAGCACCATCTTCTCTGAGAGATAAGCTGCGTTCTTTGTTTGGTTGTTTTCAATTGCATTGGCTATCTCTTTGGCTTGTTGAGCAAAACGTGTATCCAGAGTGAAGTCTGGATAAGCCTTAACCGTGTAGATGAAGTTACGAACCTTTGAAGAAAAAGATTAAATATCATTATTTATTGTTTATTTTTATTTCAGCCTTTTAATTTTGTGTTCCTTTTCTTAATTTAAGATAAGATAAGAAAACCTTTATTTGTCTCACAGTGGGGAAATTGCGGTTTGCAACAGCAAAGTCAAGAGCAACGATATACAGTATCAGTGTACAGAGATAGATAAGTGTAATAGATATAGCTAACTGTATTATACATTAACTTGCACATGAATTAGTAAATAAGTAAATTGCACTACGAAAATCCATTCAAATCAAATTTACTATTTAAGGTGACGTCTGTAACATCTGTCCTGGAACTCACAGACACATTTACAGACATGTTGTGTATTGTGCACTGTCTTTGTTAACTAGACCTATAAATAAATGAAAATCAATCCAAATTTTTATCAACCACACATATAAATAATCAATGGAAGAGTAGTTTTGCATTCACAACCACTGCCACAACTAAATGTGCATTCTCTTCATCCAAACGATGTAAAATAGAAACTTACTTGCACTCTGGCTGTAGTTGAAGAGTCTTTGACTTGATGGGTTTTCATCCTCTGGTTCTCTGTGGAAAATTTGCCATTCAGCACCGAGAGGAATGACACATCAGCATTGATGCTGTAAGATGTAGAGCTTTTCTGCTCCAGCCAGGAGCTGATTATCTCCGAGTTCGTCTCCACACCCGTCTCCTTGTGGGGGATGACAAACACCTCATCAGGTATGAGGTAGAGCCCGTCCTCAGTGGTCTGGCACTGGAAGTAGCTGAGGTTCATGACTCGACCCGTATCCATGTTCCGGAGGTTGTCCCAGCCTCCGCCCGGCAGCACCTCCAGTGCTGTGATGGAGAGGTTGGTGGAGGCTCGGCATTGTCTGAGCCAGTTGGTGGGGCGGCTAACCGGGACTGAGAAGCCGATGTTAAGGAGAGAGAGAGCCAGGAGGGTCACTGCTGCCTTCATGGTGTCTGTGTCAGAAAGGGCTCTGACGACTGTATATAGGGTTCATGCCTGGTTCCTCATTCGCTTATGCAGCTTATCATATGATAAACAGGAACATCCAGTTTAAGAACTGGTGGGGGAGGATGAAGTTTTACTTTCATTTGAAAGTCTGCTTTTGTTTATCATCCCAAAGTATATATACTACAGGCTACTCATTAACAGAAAAGAAAAAACTGCTGTTATGACTAAGGTAAAAAAAAAACTTATGAGCATAATAAAACCTTATTTAAAGGTAATATTCTAAAACCAACAACAGGAGCCAAACCTATGTTTATTACTGTGATTTATAATATCTAGTCATTCAAGTGATTTAAAGATGTGATTTCTCGGTTAGTTTATCTCTTTCTCTCTCTCTCTCTCTCTCTCTCTCTTCACACAAAAGGATGGTTGAGGAAAAGGGGAAACAAAACTTAAGCTTAACATTAACAGAACAGACCAGACTGCTTTGGTTGATAAATGCTCTGCTTTACATAGTTATTTTGTTTCTGAATAAAAGGTAAAGATACGATTGTTCACAAACATCCTTTTAATAAAGGGAACAGAAAGCAGATGTGAAAAGCAGACATACCTAAAAGGAAGTGGCGGTGTTTTCACATGTTTGTGAACAGTCACATGAGTGTATGTCATGGGAATGTCCGGAGAATTTCTGAGTCAACACCCAACTTCAAGCCTCAGATTTAATTTAAGGCAAATTACAAAAGTAAACATGATACATGCAGGAATACATTTCAATAAGGGCAACATTTAGAGCAATGTAAGTGATGTAAGTTTTGTATTATATCACGCATGGGGAATTTTCCTTTGTTGTCATTGTGTATTTTAGGTTAATATGTGACATGGCATGAATCAATAATGTTCACACTTGTCAGGCCGCACTCCTCCCACATCGTATCTCTGAAACATACACTGTGTGAAGTAACAAGTAGGCCTACAAGCTTATGAAAAACTGGTTCTTGTTTTTTTATATTTCAAGTCACTAAATAACTGATGTATCAATTCAAAATGTACGAAAATATGTTTATGAAACAGTAAGATAGGCTACATGTAGTATTGGACCACTTGTCTGCTACTACGTGTTACTTCTTTATTTTTACTTAAATTACTTCGTTTTTCAATGTAATGCGTATTTGTATGTTTTTAATGTATTTAATAGACTTATTAATAGTAAGTAGTTCAAGCTGATAACTAGTTTACATTCATATTTGTCATTTTAACAATCCTCACATTTCTAGATTACAGATTCTGTATATTCCAGTTTTTACGGAAAAACTTAAATTTGGGTTGCACACAAGGAGAACATCATTTTTGTTTTTAATTGCTCCACGGTTGCCACATTTTACCTACAGTAAAATATGACCATGATGAAGCCTGACCTGAGGTGAACCTTTCCGGCTGCTACTTCCTAGATGGTTCCTAAACCCGGCCAGTAGGTGGCAACACACACCAAACAGCTAATGAACTCTTCAACTGTGTGATTTACACACAGTGGCTTGAGAAAGGACACCCATTTTCTTTGTGAATGCATAATGTATTGTAAATAAATAAATAAATATTCTTCCTTAAAATACAGGGGGCATACGTATACACACCTCAATGTTAAATTCCCATAGAGGCAGGCAGATTTTTATTGTTAAAGGCCAGTTATTTCATGGTTCAGGATAATAAGTATCCTGATAAAGTTCCCTTGGTCTTTGGAATTAAAGTAACCCCAGATCATCACGTACCCTTCACCATACATGGAGGTTGGCATGGGTTTATTTCAGTTAGCCTAATAGCTGGTTTTTCTTGCATTGAGATAAGATATTATTGAAAGTTCCCCATAGCGGTGTGTACACTTATGCCCCCTTTATTTTAAAGGAGAACATTAATTATTTGCAATACATTATTCATTCACAAAGAAAAGTGGTGTCCTTAAAGGTTGGATTTTCCTACATTTTTTGATAAATGCACTAAGATCAATTTCCAAAAGATGTGTTTTAATCCTCGTTTTCCTCGGATTCATGACTTCATTACACCAGCATGGTATCATTAAGGCTCGTATGAATACATATCAAGCTTGTTCTCACTTTCTTTTTATTTGACTCATTTATAGATGAAATACCACCTGCGTGTTCACCTGGAGCTACTTCTTCTCATCCAAAAACTCACTCAAAGTAAACACTCTTTCCTCTTTCGCCTAACTTCCATCATGACCTTGGAGGGTGGTACTACACTCGTCCGCCGGGCATAATTATTGATCCACCCGCACTGAAACCGTGGCGTGTGGTTTTTCTGCTGGAGATAAGAGGACAGTGAACGCGGCTCGTCACGCCCGGCAAGCCTCACTTGGATGATTAGCTGCCTTTGGCAAGCTGCCAGCGAGTGTCACCCATAGACTGTAGACAAGCTATACAGTGTGTCACTGCTGCTGTGTTATGACCAGCCTGGTCCCATGCACCCACTATTTTTTCTGATATCAGTACACAATTCAAACGTTATAAATTGTAGTACAGGTTTGTAATCCAGGTTAAACAAACCTTCTCAGCATCTTTCTGTTGGCGATACACGTCGTGTGCCACTGTAACGCAGAGTCAGATAGCGTTTCTCTTTCATGTAGCCTATATGTAACGCATAAACGAGTTTTATTAAAAAAAAAAAAAGGTTTGACCCCAATAGCTGTATCCACCACACAACAAATACGTTTCGTCTTCAAATGTGTTTGGATACACAGTGCTGGACGCCATGGTCCCTGTGCGTAACGGTGCGTAAAAGTACCACTTCAAATATGTCCCGGGCGTTCTTCTGCGTCACTGTAAATCAGTCAAATCAACGCTGTGTCTTAAATCAGCCACTTTTCACTTAGCCACTGCCCTCTATGTGATGGACACTTAATGGTGAGCAATAAATGCAGCTTTCGGAGTCATCATACTGCGTCCTTACTGGCAGCTATAGAGACGCACAATATTAATTTCCCACATTGCACTGGGGGATTGCTGAAGTCAGTGATGCTTAATAACATAATATTAATAAATAAAGAATTCACTTATATTCCGTTACGTCCGTGTTATATTGTCTATAGCAGACATTCTTACCCAGATAGTTCTTGTATTAAATATAAAAGCCAAATCCATTTTTTTTTTTTTTTAAACTGAGATCTAATCACATGACACACTACATTAAAATAGGTTTATTATTGTTATAATTCCATTTTTTTTTTCAAAACAAGGCATATGGTGTCAGAGAAAGATGCGTCACAACAGCAGGTTCAGTGTTTTCCATTATAGAAAAACTGTAAAATAAGTAAAGCAAGCTCAGGTCTCAGAATGAAGGCAGGCTTTTGGTCCACACGTTAGACGAGTCAACCGTCGCGTTCAGTGTTCATTCAGAGAGTTTTCACTTCTTGGCAGCAGCCCTGGTCCTGGTAGACTTGGCGACCCTGCTTTTGACCTTGCTAGGACTCTTTGGCTTTTTGGGTTTCTTGGCCGCAGCGGGCCTCTTTGCTTTCTTCGGACTCTTTGCCTTAATCTTTCTTTTCTTAGGGGACTTCTTGGCAGCTGGAGTGGCACCTCCAGGTGCTTTCTGGCGGCTGGCCTTCTTCACCTTTTTCGCCTTTGGCTTCTTCACCACCCTTTTCTTCCGAGGTGCGGGGGGCTTCTGGTTCAGCTTGAAGGAACCAGAGGCCCCGGTGCCCTTGGTTCGGAGCAGGGATTTGCTGGCCACCAAGCGTCTGATGGCGATGAGGATTCTGGCTTTGTTCTTCACCACATCGTATCCTCCGGCCTTCAACGCCTTCTTCAGGGCTGCCAGGGACACGCCGCCGCGCTCCGTGGACGCGGATGCAGCCTTCAGTATCAGCTCTGACACTGTAGGTCCCGTCTTCTTCCTCTGAGACTTGGCTCTCTTCTTAGGAGATTTGGCCTGAGCCGCCGAGGGCAAAACACTCACAGCAGAAGACATTGTATCAGCGAGGATGCCAGGATCAAGAGATTGTGAGGGCTACTTATCTCTGCTTGCCCTCTTGACAGCCTCACGCGTTATGAAGCCCCGGTGAGAACCGTGGAGAGTGAGCCGCGCCACCCCAGTGCGCCTCTTCGCTGTCAATCAAACTTCATCAACTGTGTGTTTTCTTCAGCTGTATAATTCTGTAAAACCCCTGCGTAAAATATTGAATATCCATACAAAAAGCAAATCATATGAATAGGCGTAATCTTAAATGGCCATAACAGGGTTTTTATTTAATAAAATTATTCAAGTTGGTTGTGTATTTACTGGCTGACAGTTGTATAATGTGATTTGAGGCGTGCATTTTAAACATTTTAACGAGGTTAAACCCTCTGAATAAACAAGTACATCATTCTATAATTAGACAAGCTTAAACAGGAATGTGCTTGATATACTGGCTCCAAAACCTGGTTGTATTTCATCCGTTTTTGCCAATTAATTTCATTTGAAGGCACCATCGTGTGATCAGCATAGATATAAACAGCTGAAAGCAGAGGCAATACGAGATGGAAAAAAAGTTTAATTTTGTTAACAGAAAATGACGTTTTATGTCATCATATTTTATATAATGGAAATATTTCTGTGGGCTGCTGTAGGTCTCCTCTGTGGAGGGAGATGGGCCTCAGCCAGAAGAAGAGTTATCAGTGGAGCGGCAAGAAAAACGAATTTAAGATTAAGTTCCCGGGTCTTTTTGAACTTTTCCCTCTCTTTATGAAATGACCGGTTATGAATGCATTATTATTAGTTTGCATGCATATATTTTAAACCAGTTTGATCGTATTGCAGTGACAGCCTGTGTTCGACAACCACTTTAAAACATTTTATAGGACATGATGCCATAAAGAAAACGTAATTTCTCCATTATGTAAAGGAGTTATGTTCGTAATCATTCCATTATGCGTTGTTATCAGCAATATTCTCTGCATGTGTCAATCAAGTCCAAAGGAATTAATGAAGCAATGGCAGTATAGTGTAGCTATATTTCATCTGACTGCATATCTTCAGTCTGTTCTTTTGGTAACTGAACAGCACAAAATACAAAAAGTAGAGTGAGTTAGTGTTAGGGACTGTTTGAAATGTGAGGTTCAGTCAGATTTCAAACATATTGTGCACATTCACTTATCTAATCTTGACCAAATGACAAATGACATTTTCTCATAGATTATAAAGTTCAATATTTTGACTTATTGTGATTATTTGTATTACTAATATTATTATTACTACTATTATTATTATTATTCTTATTATTATTATTATTATTATTATAATTATTATATTTATTATTATTTTGCATTCAGTTTTTTGTTATGTATTTGCATACACGTTATTGATTTTGATTGATTGAATCAGTAGATCTCTAATCTTAATTCATTATTTGTGCATTTAAAGGATTTGACATTGAGCTGGAAAAGCCAACTTGACCTTAAAGGGGGGGGGGGGGGGAAGTTGACAACTGAAGTCCTTCCTTCTGTAGTGCACTGATAGCGCCTCCTCCTGTTTCACACACACACACACACACACACACACACACACACACACACACACACAACAGAGTGAGTAACATTAACTTGAAGAAAAAAAGTTATGCTTTTAAACGGCTTGTCAGTGGTGAGTCAGCCCACTGAACGTCTTAGATGTCTTTTCACTGGACAAGGACTGGTCTTAAGTGGAGAACAGAGAATGAAGCCAACATATCAGATAGAGTTGTAATAATCTCAATTGGGAACACCTTTTTACCTTCTTCATCACTACTCTGTATGCAGCTTGGATCAGATTTGCTTGTGACTGGCATGTTGTCCCCATAATTAAACCAAAACACTTGAGCAAAGAGTTACTGACACTGTTGTGTTTTTTTCTGTTATATATCAATTTTCTTTTTAACTACCCAAAATAACATGATTGATTCCTCACAATGCTCTTTGGCAAGTACAAATCTCTACTTTCATCAATTTTGGAGTGTCTTATTCCATTTTATACCATTTCCAAAATGGTGGTTCTGAAATAGTACTGAGTAAAAGTTGACATATTCCAGTTTGTGATTATCCGACATCCATTCCTTTAATTTTACTGTAAATAATTCCTATTATATATTTTTCAAACATTAGGTAGCCTATAATTTACTATAATTAAGTTGTGTTGACCATAAATTCCCAAAATAAACTAAAGTTAATAAGTTAGTGTAGCTTTGAAAATGTTAATAAAGTTATAAACATTTGAAACATTTTAAAACTTAAAAACATTGATAAAAAGCATCAACAAAAGTGTTGACTTTCAATGTGGACAGGAAGACAACACAAGGGTTAATAATGATAAAGGCCCCCACCCGTGTGGAAGTGTTAGTAACCATTGTCTAGTGGCAATAATTGTCCACTGTGAGTGTTTTTTCGTGTTCATCATATAAGATCGTTTCTCATATCGTATCGTTTAATCGTACGATATTTCACTGCTGATGGGCAAACGAGGGGAATATTATCGTCTAGTTTTCTCATTGAATTCCTTGGCTCATTTGTTACCCAAATACCCCTCCCTCACTTCTGTGAGGGGCGGGGCTTTGCTCTCATGTGATCTCACAGTCGCTGCAGCCAGACAGACCGAAAACTTGTGACCAAAACAGCAGGAGGACCAGCTCTGCGATACAAAAAGCTGTACCGCAGCGACCCAGTCCTTCCTCAATCGATTCATCACCGCCAGACAAGATGGACTGCGGGATATTCACCTCCAAGACCGTCCTCCTCTTCCTCAGCTTGATATTTTGGGTAAGACGCAGCGTTATTTCTCCACCTGCACAGATCTGATTTCATACTGGCGGATTTCTAGGAGGGAGACATTAGACGGTACAGATTTGACTTTTTCTGTCAATCATTGCTATTCGTTATTAATAACGTGTAGCCAGTTAGTCATGATCGTGTTAAGGTTTACATCCTGGAAATCAGAGTTTTGACCTGGTCCTGCCCCAGATTTTTGGACAGCACAGTCCCTATCGCCTGTACTCCCTCATTGTACTGAATCCTGATATAGTTCAAATCTTTAAAAAAAAAAGTCAAATGATTCCTTTAAGGCTATGAGTAACATTTCCCAATAATGTGAATTTAAGTCCAGCTGAGGTCAGCTGATTTAGCTGCAACATTGTCAGCTTGAACTCTGACTCATTATCAAAGTCTGACCAGTGTTCATTGCCTGGCTTTTTATCTTGTTGGCTCATATTAGCACCTTCATCATGTCTCTCCCCAGTTGTCAACTTTCCTCTGTCTCCTACCGAGGTAATAGGTTTTGAAGGGACCCAGTAAATCTTTGTGCACTTCTGTGTAATTTGATTACTGTGAGAGGAAACTGGCCTGTGTGCCTGGGTATTTACGAGAGGAAACATGGGTAGGGTTTAGCTCTTTAATTCAAGTTTCCACATCCACTTTTCACTTCCCTTTTCTCAGTTTGTATTTCCAGTCTAGTGCTTTTTATTTCTCTCTCTGAAGAGACATGCATTCCTCCATCCATTAGTATATTTCAAAATTAGTCTTCTCACCATCTAGGTTTTACCCCCACACATCCCGACCACAGGCGACGTGCTGCCACATGCAGGGTTAAAGCAGCGAAAAGTGAATGAGAGCTCACCTCTAATTTGTAAAAACACATATCTTAAAGCATCACACACATCTGGATTTGACTGTTTTCTCAAACAGCTGGGGCTCAGTTAGGTAGTCTGTCAAAGCTGCTAAACTAAACAAGCCAAGTCCATGTATTAGAATCTATAAGTGAGAATCCATCTTCTGATTCATCCGGCCTCAAATAGCAGTGAGTTAGAGGTGTTTTTTTATCATCAACTTCAACATCATTGCTGAATTTCATCAAGCCTCTTAAGGCTTTCAGTGCTGGTTTACACTGTGGGAAAGCGCACATTTTAAACAAGCTAATACTAACTTGCGCATAAGAGAGACTATTTGAGAATTGAGTATTATTATTCATAATTAAAACAAAATATCTATAATAAAATATCCTTTTTAAACTTGGCCTGTCCCAATGGCACTGTCACTCCTTTACAAGACCATACTATGCAGATAAACATCGTACCAAACCAAAAAGTCTTCTGAAGACCCCAAAGTTTCAAAAGATTTTTTAAACAATTAGAATATTCCCATTTTGTGTATTGGTCCTGCGATAAAATCGGATTGCGTAATTAAAACGTTTTTTTTTCCAATTAAAAGTGGGTGATGTAAGTGGGAAATCATGGGTTTAAAAGGTCAATGTGTTGAGAATGTTTGGAAGCGTAATTTGTAAAAGGCACATTGTGTCGGCCCCCCGGAACTTGTTCTAAGATACACTAGTGATCTTCTAAATGCATCTGATCAAGAGACATCACCTCAGAGGTTTCTCACATTCCAGAGAGGCGGCACCGTGCATGGGTGCTATACATTTTGTAAGCCTCTTTGTGCTGCTTGTTAGGCACAAGATCCAAATTTCTGGAAAGATTAGGGGTAAGCGGAGGAGGGGAAGGGTGGGCTGGATGTAGAGTACCTACCCCACAGGGATCCCGTGACTCTGGTGTGATTAAAAGAAGTGAGTCATGAGGCTGAAGGAGAGGATGAATTGATTGTTAGGCCGCACAAAACACACTCAAATACTAACAAAGACAAACACAGACTTGTGTTAGTACGGGGGAAGTGATACTGAAAAAGATTCTATTATAGTGTTCTGGCTGCATATAAAAGAAGGATTTACCCAAACCGTTATATTTGAGTGTAATCTCATTTGCAGTTAGCACACAAGTGTTATTTATGTAGCTTTACGTAGTCGGTTCCATTGTTCTTTTATCACAGACTGGAGTTTCTGCTACAGTGATATTCAAAGGGCAAAGGGAAGTCAAGATAGTTGATTGTGAGATCATTACTTTAGTGCCATTGTTTTCTTAATGGTTGTCTCTGTTCTTGAAATTTCTGTAGTTAGTAAAGTGTATGCGCAAAAAAACAAACAAACTATACATGTAGTCTTATGATCGGTGAGCTCACTGCTGAGGCATGACTTCTAGAAAAGTGGGGGTGATGGTGTGACGTAATGCCTAATCCACATCTGACAGACCATGGGTGACACTCGCAGCATGTGTTCGTCCCATGAGATCACAGCAGATGATGATGGGAGAACAAATATCTTTGTGCTTTAGCTGATCAAGGTTATTTACATATAACTACATGCCACTTTCAACTACAGCACAGAGAGAAAAACAGTCTAAACATACTGAGGTTTGATTATTCCCAGAATAACAACTGTGTCTAATATACCGAAAAAAGGGAAAACTAATGTCTTTTAATAATAATCCAAACTGTGTTCAAAGTTTATTCACACCATAACCGTATTGCCAACTTGTCAACTGTGAATTACCACCTTGATGTGTTCTCCTCGCAGGCTGCAGGAGCGGCGTTGGCCTACGTCGGTGCCTACGTGATCAAGAGCTATGACAACTTTGACAGTTTCATTCAGGACAAGTACAGTTTGGTCCCGGCAGCTATCATCATCGGCGTCAGCGTGGTGATGTTCATTTTTGGTCTGGTGGGATGCTGCGCCACAATCCGGGAGTCCAAAGTTGGCCTTACCTTTGTAAGTGTGTGTGTGTGTGTGTGTGTGTGTGTGTGTCTGTGGCCTGAGGGTTAAAATGAATCTGCCAACAATTACTGTTTCACTTACAATGTTAGTCATCATTTTTCAGTTTTGTTTCTGCTCAGCTTTTGTTTATCCCTTCCCTCCATTTTACTGAACCAATATCTCAAATGTTCTTCCCTTCCAGTTCTTTCTGATCATCGGGGGGATCTTTGCAGCTGAAGTAGCTGCTCTGGTATTTAGCTTCATCTACCAAGGCAAGGTGAGTCACAGATACACGTTCTCTGGTGTGCAATGTTTGCTGCTGACAGTAATTTGTACGCCCATTACTAAAGTACACAGGCGTCAACAATGTGTTTTTTTTTTCTTTGTTTTTTGTCCTGTGTCTGTTCAGATAAACACAGACCTGGAGCGCTCTATGAATGAAGTCTTCACAAAGTATGATGGCCAGAACCCAGAGACGAAAGCGGTTGACTATCTGCAGATCCAGGTTGGTGTTATATTTACTCTATTTAAATAGCTTGATTTCTCTCATGTACTTTCACTCTCTTCAACCTCTTCTGCTTTGCTTGCATTCTCTTTCGCATGCTTGCTCTCATTTCCTTCTCTTGTACTTTCAATTCACTCCTCAGTCTTTCTTTCTCTGTCTTAGCATAAAGAATCTTACAACACCAACAAGACATAATGCTGTAGCCTATATTTTATTGGTGATTTATTTTGTAGTTTTTCTGCGTATAACTGTATGTCACAATACCACGCTATGTTGCTCATGCTAGCCAGCCCTAATTGTGGGTATATACTAAACGGACAAATAAAAATAACCTCTACTGCCCTCTCACCTACATGCCACCATTCACCATAATCACACCGCTGAGTCTATCAAGAAGCATCTTGGGAAGTGCAGTAATAGTAGAAGATAAAGCAGGTTGATTGAAAGTGTGAAGACACAAGACTGCCTCACATCGTACAACCGCAAATAACGTGTGTACTGTAACTCGCTCAACAAGGTTGATTGTCTAGTGTCACCCTTTCCTTTTCTCATTTTCACTGTCATATATATTTTCTTTTGAGTTCTTCATTAACTCTTCCTACTCCTCTTTGTCTCCTTCCAGTTGCAGTGCTGTGGTGTCATGAATTACACTAGCTGGTCCAACACTACCTGGTTGAGAAGCCACAACAACACAGTGCCTGTGTCCTGCTGTAAAAACAGCACCACACAGTGCACTGGCAGACTGGACCAACCAGACCTGCTTAACATACAGGTAAATCATGCAGAAGCACACATGCCCACTTGGGATTTTAAATAACATGTCGGTGTACGTGTGGTAAGATTGGGATCGTCAGCTTTTTTTTGGGTTTTGTTTTATAAATGTTTTTAACTCCAACTGTGACTCTGGGAATACTTGGAAACTATCTTACATTGTAGGATTGTTAATGTTTTTATGATTCAAAATATAAAATCTGCAAAATGAAATGATCTCCCATCTCTGTGACAATAAACCAAGAGCTACATTTCAGACAGACATTTTTCAATGTACCTGTACAGTATGTACATAGTAGACTTCATACAGACTCTTGGTGTTAAATGGACAATTCAGTGAAGAATGAAGATGTTCAACTTTGTCCAAATGAAATAATTTTTTATCTCAATCCCCACTTTGTATGGAAATGGAGTAAAAACCGCTCAGTATTGTACTTTGACCAAATATTCATAAACATTTAATCAAAATGGCTATAATTTAATGGATTGATTCTGCAAACTCTGCAAACTCTCAATTTTTAACTCTCACTGTACTTGTGCATGTACTTTAGGGTTGTGAGGCAAAGCTGGATCGCCTCCTACAGGATGTGTTGGGTTACGCCATGCTGGTCATTCTGGCCTTCGCCATCATCAAGGTGAAGGCGGTCACATACACGTTCAAATATAGTTTATCAGCTGTGTAGAACGTTATTGTAAATCCCACTGTTAGAGTGCGACTGTGCAATGAGAAACACATGACTTGCTGGTGGATTTTGGAGGAGCTACATAATACACTCCTCCGTGCCATGTACCTCCCAAATCGATGGAGTGCCTCACCTAGCACTAATTGTGTGATATGTTGAACAATCTATTCAAACATAGCAACTAAAATAGTTTGTCGCATCACTAAACATGTGAAACTGTAGAACATCGATTTTAGGGGCTTGTGTCTGATTACATTTCTCTGTCCTGTTGCAGTTCTTTGGGATGCTGAGTGTATGTGTGATCACCTGTAGAAGTGGCAGCCAGAGGAGCGGCTACCAGCCTCTGTACGCCTGAACCACTTCCTGCATCCACCTACCACCTCCTCCTTTTGCCTGTCTAGGTTAGCGGACCCCTCACTCAGCCGTGTACAGACACATCCAGGCCAATCATTGTACAAATCTTAAGTTTTATTTAGATAATGGCATTTAAAGCACACACAAGTGGCAGACCTTGTCCCAATCTAAAGTGGATCTTACCAGACCATTCCTCCACACATGAAATCAGAACAAACTTGTTAAACACTTTTACCGAATGTGGTTTTCAACTTTGAGTTGTTGTTTAAATTTCCCTCTTTGGAGACTTTTACGATAACGATTTCCATATGTTTGAGTAGCCAAAGGTTTCTGTGCTGCCTGATTTCAAACTATATTTTAAGTTTAACTGATTGTGAATAAAAGGACAGCGGTTTAATGGCTTCTTTAGGGTTGCAATATTTATAGCCAACTTAATGACACATAAATACAGTATATATATATATATATATATAGATATAAGGTTTATGGTCCGTTAACTGTATTAAATTAAGCTACAGTTCTACAAAGATAGACTGCGGTTGTGTTTATTATGTGTTTCTAAATTAAAAAGGTGAACATTTCACAATAATTTGGAGTTCAGTCCAGTTATTACACATTGTATTTTACCATTTGTGTTTTTAACATTTTATAATTTACCATATCAGTAAGTATTTATAGATAGGACATAGTGACAGTTGCTCACATATTAGTATGTGTCATATGAAACAAATGGTGTACATTCAGAGCACCACATTAAACAAGCCCCACGTCATGTCTTACCTCCTGACTCTGCTGATAAAGAGGCCCTTAGTGCCGTACATACGGAAGATAGGAGTGTTTATCTTACATAAGCCTTGTCAGTGTTCTTAGAGAGAACTGAGAATTCAATTCAATTTTTTTTATGGTTTTAAATCCTAATAATAGTTATCTCAGGATACTTTACAGATAGAGTAAGTCTAGACAACACAAAAAAACAGCAATTCCTCCCATAGAGGAAGCATTTGGTGCCACAGTGGGGAGGAAAAACTTGCTTTTAACAGGCAGAAGCCTGGGACAGACCCTGATTGTTGGTGGGCGGTCATCTGCCGCTGTCGGTTGGGAATGTAAACTCATGTCCAGGTTCATTATAGTCATCAATAATCACAGAGCACAGATTAAAGGATAACTCACCTGTTGATTTGAACCATCCTAATTTATTAGTTTAATCAAAATGTGAAGTTTCTCTTTACCTTTTCTATTAATGATACATTCAAACCAGCTATGTATCAAGCTTATTGTCTCCCCTTCTGTCAGTCCCAGCCTCTGTGATGAAAAAATATCCATTAGCATCAACAGCATCAACACTTTTGTGAGTGCAGTTGCAGTAACAAGGAAAGTCCTGCAGGGGGTGTAAAATCTGAGGTAAACGTCCAAAGCAGCAGTTGTGGTGGGGAGGGGACCAAAAATATAACTAATAATTACTCTCTGCAGAGTTAGTTATAATATATGAATATTAAAGGACAAAGTCTGTTTTCAAACAATGGAATAAATATGTATTTTTTTTTTTTTAATTTTTAAAGTTTGAAGAGACACTTGATACTTGTTTAATTGATTAATTGATTAATTGCTCTAGTGTGTATGCACTGACTGTGTGGGTGGTTGGGGGTGTGTGTGTGTGTGTGTGTCTGTATGTGCTGCTGTGTTACCGACCTGAACACCCCGGGTGTATATGACCCCGCTGCCCCGTTTCAGTCTGTGTCCCTCTCATATCTTTCAACTGCATATCTTATTCAGTGCATATCCTCGCTGCTCCGGACTGTGTTGACATTTAGACAGGCCGGTCCTTTTTGGAGAGAACTGTTGGCACACACACGGCTAGATAACCTTGTCAGCTCCCTCCTGTCTCATTTTCTCTCTCATGTGTGTTTATCTCTATCTGTCTCTCAGCTCACCTTTTCCGTCTTGTCATTCATCTTTTGTTATCGGTCTCTTTTTCTTTTCTTTTCTTTTTTTACATTCATGGTGAATTTGCATCTCTATCTTCTACCAAGACCACCCGTCTATTTTCTGTTCTCTGCTCTTCTTACCTCACTCTGTAGTATCGGAAATGTTAACACTTGATATCAGGTGGTGCAGAGAGAACCATTGTGCTCTTTCTCAGTAATGCTGTGTTCTGTAAATGATACATATCCAAAATTATAAGGTAGTACACCAAGCTTGTAAGAGAAAGCTCATGCACCTTGTTGACCTCTTCTCTCGCTGATAATACTATTCTACACACATATATATGTATCTATAAAGAGAGAGAGTGTACATTTAAAGATATTTGTAGTCTATCAAATAAATGATAAACTAGGATATATTTTTAATATGGTGTTTTGATATAATCTGATATAGAATTATATGATATAATAAGGTTTGAGCTAGATTTTCTTCCCTGTCTGTCACCTTAGAGCTAAAAACAAAGTAAAAGGTGTTGAATTCACTGGGGTAAGAGCAGCTTGTGAGTATAATTTGCCATTGTAGCATTTGCTATTCCCACATGAGTCATTTTGCACGACTACAGATGTGCCCTCATCTACCTCTCTTTCCACTTTGGGCCATCACATCTCTGGAAAAAAAGTATCACACAGACATAGACAAGACAGATGTTGTCACGTGGACTTTTCAGCCTGACCTCTAATTTATTTATTTCCTTTCCTACTTACACATGAGTCTGTTTGAGGGAAGTAATCTGAGGAGGACACACACACACACGCACACACACACACGCACACACACACACAATACTGCTGTGAAGGTTCTGTACATCAACAAAGTGCAGGAAATGTCTCTATGTCTGTGTAGAGATCAGAGGACTCATGTCCAGTCAATTCCTTCATCACTTGGAGAACATTTCTAATACTAAATGCATTTCCTGGATTTGTTTTGTTCCATATCTGTTAGATTTGACATCAAACAAGTATCAAAGAACCCTGCTTACCACCAACTGTATCGCATGGTAGGCAATATGACTTTTATATGAAACAATAATGCAAACAGGGAACTAGTATGATGTCTGTGTGTGTGTGTCTCTCTGTGTGTGTGTGTGTGTGTGTGTGTGTCTCTCTGTGTGTGTGTGTCTGTATGTGTGTGTCTGTGTGTGTGTGTGTCTTTGAGTATGTGTGTGTGTGTGTGTTTGTGTTCTGATGACGCCATCTTTCATACACGTGTGTGTGTGTGTGTGTGTGTGTGTATGTGCATGTACGTGTGTGTTACCCACCACCTACACTGCAATTTCTCAATTTGTCAAATGCTATCAGTGTTGTTAGAGAGTGCAGAAATACAGAAGAGGAAGAGAAATATAGCACAGAGAACAACGAATCACATGAGCAGCAGCAATGGCATTATCCCTATCATCTATCATTTTCTTCAATTATCCTGACTGCTGATCCCTCATCTTTTCTTTCTGTATTATTTTTCCTTTTCTCCTCTTTGTGGTTCTTTTCAGTGTTTCTTGTGAGCAGTGTTATTTAAAAGATGCAAGTGTCTAGCTTTTGGCTAACCTCCAGTGGCTAATGACTTTCCCTCTGCCTTCAGCTGCAATTGAATTTAAAGTACTTATACAATAACCTGTGTTACTCCTGCCCTTGGAAATAGTTTCAGGAAATATAAATCACAGCTGTCCCAAATTACTAAAAAATGCTTACAAGAGGTTATTTTGTAACTTTCACATAAAGCTGCTACATTAGAGCAGTTTTTCCCTGCCATCTCTCAATTTTTATGTAAATAAGTTGATGAAATTTGTGATTTAAGGAACACAGCAATTTTGAAAGGGAAAGAAAATTATTATTGCATAATAGTATCCGTTGCGTAATCGTCCCTGTCTTTCAATGCCACAACAATGTGAAGTAAGGTCTGACTACACCACAGATACATTCTAGAATCTATATGGGAGAAAAAACGCTCTGGGTGGATGCATTTCTTTAAACCAATCACAATCAACAATCAACTGTGGCCCTGCAAAATGATCTCCTTAAGGAACTTAACTTGTTGGAACATTTGCATCCCGCAAAAGAAAACGCCACATACAAAATTAAATAAAAATAACTTTTCGCACAGTACAGAAACATCTAGCTACAGCTTTTTACAACAGCCAGATACATGGTTACCAGTGGCTCACCAGTGTATTGTTGTGTGTATTTTGTCCATAGCAAATCCCCACCAACCGGTCCAAAAACATCCCTGTTAGAGATTAAATGCCGTTAACATATTATTTGTAAATCTCTTCAACCATTCCCCGAAAGAACCAAGCAGGCCTGCCTTATTGCACAATCCAGAACTTGCCATTTTCAGCATGTAGCTTGATAGCTTGAAGTTTGTTGTTGTTCCCGATGCAAACAGTTTGAGAACGGCAACACGCAGAGAGCGGAATGTTAGGGAAGTGGCTCACGCTCCAGACACAGCATGCGCCGGATGTCGGGCGATTATCCTGGAAATGTACTTCCGTTGATTCAGACTAGCGTCCCTGTTACAGAATAAAAACATCTCAAAAAAAGACTTTTCTCTGACGCAACAAAAGTATTTGACAATTTCCTTTTCACTACATTCCACCATCTTATCTCGCCGGCAGAAAGAGCCAATACACACCTGGAAGATGTAAAGTCTCTTTGAATCCAAGCAGCTTCACTTTAGTTACATCATAATGTTTTTCATAACTGTCTTTATCATAACCTTCCACAGTTGTACTTTGGGAAGGGACACATATCTGTGTTGCTTTAATTTCTCCAACAGCACCAACTCTCTGGTTACAACCCGTCCCTCTGGACCACTGGCCCTTCATCTATAGACAAATAACACACGGGCGAGGAAAGGCTGGGACCACTGTTTCATTCTTGTATAGCCTCACCCCAAACGCCCAACGGCATCCTTTTAAAATCTTGTTTTAGGATTTTTATAAATCTCCCCACCTTTATGAAGGCCTACTACCTACGCAGGGCATCAGTTTGACACTGTATTATGGGAATGTCAGAAGTGGTTCTGGAAAAGTAAGAAAACATCAACTGAATGCAAAGATACTCTTTTATGGAATATGACAAACCGTTGATATATCAAATTGTAGTAGAGTAGTCATTTTGCATTGCTGGCTTTAGTTCTCTTGTAATGACCATTGACAAAAGTTTTAAAAAAAATTGGAGTTTTGTGGAACAACAACTGGGCTTGTTGCCTGTAAAGTTTGATTTTCTTTAGTTTCATCATGAAGTAATACACTAGAAAGAATCCCAGACAACACACAATATCTACTGTTTTGACTTTTTTCTCTTTATGGTAATGAAAAAGTGGCACATTTTATGTAAATGGTCATGTCCAGTTTAACCTAACGGTGTAGCCCTACAGATCTCTAGTTCATAACAAATTGTTATTTCTCAGTGGGCGTCCTAGATATGTGGTGGCATCCTTGCTGCTCTAAAAATATGAATTCACCATGAACAAAGAATCCTCTGGGGACTAAAGCTGCCTCTCTGGGGGGGATCTCAAACCATGCCCGGATGGTAGATATGGTAATCATTAATCTATAATAATCTAGCTAGACGAAGATGGAGGCTAGTTTGGGCTGGCCTGAACTGCAGATTGACTCATGGACAGTCTTGCATAAAGTACTTGGAAGCAATACTTGAGTAAAAGTACAAGTATTTTACCAGAAAATGACTTTGGTACACCTTTTCCAATATTACTTGAGTAAAAGTCTCCACAGATCTGATATTTTGTATCAAAAGTCATTTTCTGATATTAAATGAACTTTAAAAGTAAAAAGAACTTTAATTATAAACTTTATGGCCAAAGGTGTGTAAGGTTATCTTCATCACCACTGTTGTCAGGATGGTCATCATCTGTTACCATGGCAGTGGAGTCTGCACCAGGTGCTTCAATGACACTAGTTGTTATGCTTCTTCTTCTTCTTCTTCTTCAGTTTTAGCCTATGTTTTTTTGCCGCTTGGCAACAAGCAGGCATAAGGTCACCAATTGGAATGGAAGGTGCATTTTCTTGGTCATTTAATTTAATCAAAACATGTTTTTTTTTCAGTTTAATAAATTTCTTCTGATTTTATTTTGTAGGGATGAGAAACCAAGATGCTTAGGGGAAATGCAGTGTAGGGTTAGGTTAAGGATTAGGGTGAGAGGCAAACCTGTATTTGTACCAGTGTTCCCGCGGGTAACTGCGCTATTGCGGCCGCCACGGCGAAGAACAGAGAAGAAGTTATTGAATGCAACTAACTTCAGTAATTAGAGTAATAACGTGTGAGACGGAGGCTGCTGGACCTGGGCCAGAGAGGTGACCCATGGCCAGAATATCGTAGTCCATAAAAATACAGCGCAGTGACGATACAGACATTTCATACACACAACGTGTGTAACTCCGCTGACCCGCCATTCGACCCGTGCTGGACCCGTTCATAATGATCAGCCATCCCTCTGTGAGTACGTCCATCACACTCCCCCCCTCTCTCTCCCTAGCTCTTTTAATCAGTTATTGTTAAACACAAGTGAAGGAGCTTTCTCAGAGATACATTTAAAAATAAAAAATATTCTACGCTATTTATTTCAGATAGCTAATTTTCATTTACATGTGTTGCAGCTGTATGTCTATACAACTTCAACATAAGAAGAATGT
>NC_048411.1:9454530-9460852 GCF_013103735.1 Etheostoma cragini | reverse complement strand
GCTTTATATTGTATTAGACGCACTTCAACCTGACTGTTTTTGTTCTGTCAGAGGGGCGTTACTGGAGTGGATGTAGACACACAAAGGCAGCCGCATGAAGCCAGTGTGCAGGGAGGATGCAGCGTTTCCCATCTAAACTAAAACTGCCCTAACGCCTGTTGGAAAGTAAATAGAGTCAAAGAGAGAAATCAAACAAAGTCAGAGTACAACAGGATCAACGATTCTCTGTTCCCATCTGCTGTCGCCAGGGCTATTTCATATTGACCCAGTGTATAGTTTCATTTTTTGTCTTAATCAGAATAAAAGACATATTTAATACACTGATTGCAAATTAATACATTTTACTGCACTGCAAGAACCCCATGCAAATGAATCATTTTTATAACATGTATTCTGGTTGCATAACCTGAAGAAATATCGAGAATAAACGCAGAGAGAGAACACCACGTGCCATCTCCAGTGGTTATGCATAATATATAAAGTTAGCCCATTGCTGCACCTCCCACCCAGCAACACTGTCAACGCTGCCTCTCTCAGTGTCTCTGTTCTCCCCTTACACTCGTTCAGCCTGACTGAGGGGAACATGAACATTGAGTGTGTTTGGAAGGATTTTGTTGTTAAAGAGCAGTAACTGTGTGTACATCCCCCATTTATATAAAGATAGTGCAGGAGAGAGTTTATACTCAAGCCATGCCCTCGGGTCTTTGACATAGATTTAATTGATTGATTGATTGATTGATTATTTCAATTCTTACAGCCAAGGGATCCGGAAAATCATTGACTTTTTTTTTAACCGTTGTATGACCTTTCAAGAGGTGGAAATAGAACTAAAATGTCAGGAAGATTGATTCACTGTTAATGTGACAAAATAAAGTTAAAACAATGCTGCCGTGGTAATTCCTTCCATCCTTTCAAATGATCCCTCCGCTCGAAAATGTCAACAGCATCATATAGCAGATATTACAGCGTCATTTTAAATTGATGTGAATATCCTTTCTAAGAACATTATGTTGCTGGTGTAGATTAGGTTACACTGCGTTCAGTGTTATGTAATGGTAACTCTCCTGCAACACACACCCTGTTAACACACTGGCTCTGTTGCTTTGTGTAACTTTCATCTTTATCTTCTCTTGTTCTTCCCTTTTTTCCTCACCAGCAGCAGCAGCAGATGTGTTGAGCAACTCAGGTACCCTTCCACAGTGACCCCGGCCCGATGTTGAGAGCCCCACATTCTGGAGAAAGCAACAGGAAGCAGATCCCTGAGGGATTGAACACATGCACACTTATGCACATGCACACATTTAGAATACCACATTCAACTGTGGATCTCACACTGAATGATCTTGTCTGACTGACTGACTCCGGTAGCATGGAAGAAGAGGAGGAGCTGACAGAGTCTCATTGAATTTAGAAGGGTGCAGAGCCGACTGTCCGCCTGCCGCTGTCCCATGATGCATCTACACATCTAAGCGCAGGATCAGCCACACAGAGGACTGTTTCTATGGATACCCCTGCCCTGGGTAGTATTAATAAGACTCACTGATAGCCTGACTATCTGCGTGTGAAAAAATACAGTGAAAGATAGGAAGTTCATCCCTGCAGCAGACTACAGTGTCAAATAACATCTTTGGAGCGGAGAAAGACATCGTAGTCACGTGTCAAGAGGAAAATCTTGAAGGAAAAATGTGTTAATTTTAAAGATGTACTGTAGATGCTCTACACTCTTTGTCTTAAACACATCAGAGGTGGTTTTAAACGTGATACCTAGTAGATTGTCAGCTGGTTCAGTGAAAAGGTGATTTAACAAGAATCTGCCCACACAGGACCAGAAGAAAGGGTGAAGAATGCACAAATACACTTTTTCGGCCTGAAGGAAATATCTTCTTCTCAAACTTTGCAATAGCCTGCTGAGTACAGCTCAAAATTCTGGATAAAATATTCCTAGAACTAGAACTTTTGTGGGCCCCTGAAACTTCCAACTCACCAAACTAGTTGTGGCACTGCATTTGGGTCTTGTCTACAGTCCCCAGCAAGATGTAACATCATGTGCATAAGACAACAACAAAGCACTTTAATAGATATTGTGGGGTCCATCAAGCTTGAGGTACCTGGAATCACCTGTCCCCAACACTTCCAGACGGAGCTATTATGGCTAGACAGGACACCCGCCTCTTCCTCCACGGTTTTGAACTAAGTGGTCACTATGTTGACCTTCGACCTCTGGGCACAGGTGTTACAGGTCTGGTCCTCTCAGCTGTGGACGAGCGAAGCAGACAGCGTGTGGCTATCAAAAAGCTGGTGATGCGGGATGCCTTGGCAATGAAGCACGCTTTGCGGGAGGTCAGAATCACCCGGCGGCTGCACCATGAAAATGTGGTGAGAGTGAAGGAGGTTTTGGCACCATATGGACTGCCGCTGCCCAGAGATCCGACCCAACTGAGCGCGCTGTACATCGTCCAGGAGTGCATGGAGACGGATCTTGCTCGGCTGCTGGAACAAGGACCCCTTCCCACAGGTATGAAAGACTAAATATCATTTTATTTGCATTTGGACCTTTTTCATGACATGGTGTTGTTGTTAAAAACACCAATGTTTCATTGCTGCACTGCTGGCTTTGTTTACTCTGTGATTAAGTGGATTTAGTGGCAGTCCTTCCAAGACTCTTTTACTGAGACATTTTTATTTATCCAAAATTCAAACAGTTGAAAATCACATTACAGTTTTAACCAAAATGTTTTAAGGCCTTCATTCAGCTTGTTTGTTTCCTCTACATAAACATGCTTGATATGTGTTGGAGTGATGCAAACCGTCGTTTTATCATAATGTGCCACAACTTGAAGCTGAAGTTTGCCTGTATATTTACAAGTCACATGTTAGAAGATCAGAATTTTACCCCAAATCTGTACTTTCATTGAGTCTTTCCACTCATTAATGTTTTTTTTTAAATTTATGTCACTTGTGACAGGTTCAAATATGGATTAACCTATCTATACTAGCTTTACTCATTAACTTTATAACTAAGTTTAGAAACAAGCATTGTTATGGTTATTACATGAGTGAGAATAGAAGTGGTGTGGTGGATCCTGGTGTCTGACTTTTTCCCTTGAACAGGTCACGCTACTCTGCTGTTCTACCAGCTCCTGAGGGGACTGAAGTTCATCCACTCAGCTAACGTCTTGCACAGAGATCTGAAGCCTGCCAACATATTCATCAACACGGACCAACTGCTGCTCAAGATTGGAGACTTTGGGCTTGCCAGGATAGTTGACCCTCATTATTCTCATAAGGTAAGAGTGAAATACAGGAAAGTAAACCCACCACACACAAACACATATAGGCCTACTACAAGGATGTTTAGACTCACATATACAGAAATGATAATGGTAGTAAATGCTAGTATTTGGATATCTTGAGGTACATGAGTGAGAAGACTAATCACCAACACTTATACAAACATTTACAGCCTTAGTGATTTTTTAGGGCAGGTAAATGTCGCAAATGTGCCAAGTGTTCTGTTGACCAGAGGGCCAGTAAATGCCTATGAATTATTTTCTCTTTAGGCTCATGCTCTTTTAACAAGTTTTATTATCATTTTATAAATCAGTAAACTTCAGAGGACAAGCCTGTATAAATATCCACATCATTGTGTCCGTGTTTTTTTGTCTTGGTACTTTTTAATACTTGTTCTACAAACATAAATCAAACTATAAATATTCAAGCTAGGAAACTCTCCTCATTGCTCTGACGCAGTGTGGGCAGGTCTGCTGCTGAAGGATGAATTGGGTGATTATTGTAATATTAAACATTGGCATGCTTCCCATGGGGATAATTATTTTCCAATTTATGGCAGCCATATGCACTACTTTTCAAGCCGTTTGAAAAAATCGAATGCCTAAATATCACTGCATCATTTAGGAAAAACGTCATGTAGAGCCTACAACCTATTTTGTTTGTACAATGCCTTTCACCCTACAGTAGTCTTCATCATATTGAAACCAGAACACAGCACATGTTGAGGATGATGTTTTTTCATTCATATTGATATTGATTCATAAGTGCATTACATAGGTACGGCAGAAATTGCCAATCTTGAAACCATGTTTATTATACTATGCTAAAGTAGAGTTCACAGAATACATGTCTAGCTGACAAATCTGCTAAATTTAAATCCATCCCATAATGATTGGTCTGCTCTAACTGCAATACAATTAGAAAATAGTATAAGGCAATAATAAGACATTTATACTGCATGAGTAAACCTGCATGGTTTTTCCCTCAAACTGCATGAGATTATCATAAAGCGAAGTGCACAAATCCTTGTCTTTATGTAGCAATGAATACAATATAAGATGGGATGCTGTTGGAAAGGAATCCTACTATAGAAAATCACTCATGTTGTGTCTACCTCGCAATGGAAACCCAGAATACTTGATGTCCGTTTGGTGTCCTCTCACTGCGGTGTCTTAGGTGACATCTTAGGCATCATTAGTCTGATTCTGATTTAATTCAAATACAGTCAAAATCTCAAACTTGAAACTGAAAAGTATTTGAGGTGTAGAAACTGTTACACCTAAAGATTCTACGTGATGTGATTGCAGTACAGCCAAGTTGTCTTTTTCTCCAACTGGCGTCTCCGATTACACATCCCCATGTCTGATGTTGCCGACCCGTTGTTCACATAGGCCTCCTCTCCAGCCAAAACACGTCCATTACTGTAAAGTCTTCTTTTCAAACCTGGTATCAAGTGTTGTGCTAATCAAACCCTGTGATTAGACTGTCCATTGTAGACAAAGGTTTCTGAGAGATTAATGTGACATTTTACTGCTCCATTGTGATGCTTTATTATGCACGAATATCCCACAGTAATACTGTAACACTAGCAGGGCAGACTGTGTGTGTGTGTGTGTGTGTGTGTGTGTGTTTGTTGCGTGATTGTGTGTGTGAGTGTGTGTGCATGTGCATGTGCATGTGCATGTTTATATGTTTTGGGTCTGTGCATGTAAAAAGGGAGCTCTTGTGAAAGACGATCTTTGTCAGCTCGGAACACGGGACTGGGGATCAGCTGGGTGCAGACACAGGGGGTGCGTTTGGGTGGGAGGAGTAGAAGGGGAAGAAGGCACAGAACAGATGAGGCGCAAGGGTGAAAGGAGGAGAGATGAAAAGAACAAAGGCAGAGAAAGGAGGGTGAGGAAAAGTGCAAAGAGAAGAAACAAGGAAAGGAGGGACTAAAAAGAGATCAAACTGAAAGAAAAAATTAGAGAGATTAAGGTATTTTGGGTTGTGCAAGACAGCAGAAACAAGGGTTGTTTCTATCTCACTTTGTGTGTGTGTGTGTGTGTGTGTGTTTGTTTAGATTACAGTATATAGATAGATAGTATATTGTATATAGATAGATAGATAGATAGAAAGAAAGAAAGAGTTGATGTATTTATTAATGTTGTGTAGTGTAGTGTTACACATCTGTCATATGCATTTTTAATATACATATGCATGTAGACATGCATAATTCACATTAAGCCATTGTTGATTTATTGGAGATTTAATGAGTAGTGTATCTCAGCTCATAAAGATAGTATTTGTTCCATGGTTCTGCAGTATCAGCCTCTTTCTTCGCAGATGATAGCCTCAAAGCTTTGATAACAGGGATGCGCTAATAACCAATAAGACTGCTGGCTGCACATTACAGTCTAATTTTAAACATGGTTTGGTGAGAGAAGGGAAACAGAGCCCCAGAAAACATTGTTTGTCATGTTGTGTGCTGTCAACACCAGTGGAACTTTGTGTGCATGTGTGATTGTCGCCTACTGAGGCGGTGCTGGATCTGCCCAGAAATTATTCATGACCTGGATGAAGGAGAAAAGAAGGAGAGAAAAGGTGAATAAGGAGAGCGTATTTGAAAAGAAGGGATGGAAGTGAGGAAGAAGGGAGTGGGTTTAGAGAGGTAAAAATGAGCAGAGTGGACCTGTAAGTGACAAGAAGAGAAGGAGGGATGAAACAGGTGAGAAAGGAGGTGAAGCAGGAAGGGTGGTGAAAATTGGAAATCTAAGGGAGGCAGTCGTAGCTGCTGTGGTGACGTAGAGAAACACTGATGTAAATGGAGGGAACGGATGGAGAGGAAAGTGGGAGGTGATGACAGGGAAAAGTCTGAAAGGAAAAGAGTCAAGAACGCAATTAAAAAACATTTTATAATGCTGAAACACTGGTTAAAAGCAGTTTAAATATAGTTACAAAAAAGACATCTGAGACCACATACAGTGGGTACGGAAAGTATTCAGACCCCTTTAAATTTTTCACTCTTTGTTTCATTGCAGCCATTTTCCAA
>NC_048411.1:9443090-9454430 GCF_013103735.1 Etheostoma cragini | reverse complement strand
GAAAAAGGCTGCAATGAAACAAAGAGTGAAAAATTTAAAGGGGTCTGAATACTTTCCGTACCCACTGTATGTGCATCACTTTGTGAAACTGAGGCCTGAATATGTTTCTTTTTTGTTCAAAGTAGTTTCCAAAGCTGTTTTATGGTTATCATCAAATACTATTACATCTTGAAAATGTTGTACGTTTGACACAAAACATGACAACTCTTCCTTAAAAGACACTGTTAAATGCTTACCAGGAAGCAGAAAAGAGAGCTCAAATGTAGGGACTCATCCGCAAAAAGACAAGGTGAGTGCATGTTGGTCAGACCATCACTGAGCACTCAGGATCAGTTTCTGCTTGGTCATCTGCTGGCACACAGGCATGGAGGGGAAGGGGAGGCGGTAAGTAAGGTTGAGCGTGCAGAGAAAGAGGGGGTAGAGTGCATAAAAGGAGTATGTAAGAGTTCACATGATGTTCAGGGAAAGAGGAAAGGAATGAGAGGAGAGGAAAGGCAGCATATGAGGAGTAAAGAAAAGAAACAGCAAAGCTGAAGTAGAGCTTTTAAACCGAAGTTTAATTCATAGCTTCTCATTCACAGCTACTCAATTGTGCTGTTTAATGGGGCGACACATTTCATTTCTTGTATTCTAGAAGTAAGAACATTTGGACACAAACATTTCTGGCAGGCTGAACTTCATGTAGGGACACATTGCTGGATGGGACGCATAAGAGGGGACATTGGCATGGGTGGGAGGATTGGTGGGCGGTCCACAATGAGTAAAGGCTCTGAGTAATGTCCTAAACATGCTGATTGAGGCACAATTCACTATAATTTTCTTTAAACTAAAAAAAAATCAAACATGAAGACAAACTCGTTTTTCAGCTGAAATACCAGATAGAGGGGGAGATTGGTGACACAGAAAATAGAAAAAAAGGACTTTAGGAGAGGGGTGATGGGAGAGTAAGAGGTGAAAAGAGCAGCGGGACAAAGGATGGAGGGGTAGAGAGATGAAGGAATAGATAGGATAAGGATCCCTAATTTTGGGGGCCCTTTTCCTACCATGCAAATTAGTTGCAGTTTTTTTTTGGAACAAGAGTGAACAAATAAAGTATGGCAGTTAGAAAAAAGTGAACTTTTTACATCCATAGTCTGAGCATATTTAGTTGTGCAGTATCTTGTCTTCTAATATCATTAGTTTGAGCACTTAAAGAATAGAAAAAGAAAATTGAAATTAATAGAAATATCATGGAGTAAGTGCTGGGATTTTGAGATTTTGAAATGGCGGAGAGTGGAGTTGTTACATAGGAGTGATACATACAGTGAGAGACAACACAGGCATTAAAAATGGCAACAGGGAAAAACTTCTCATTATACCACAGATAAATCTGGTTTGTAAATGAATAAATTTGCCTCTGGCTCATCTCTATGCACGCCATCCTCCCGGTGTTACACATGGTGAACATTTTCAAAAGTAAAAGGCAGGAGCGAGCCATGTCAGAGCAGCTCTAATGAGAGGATGTGTGTTGTTAAGCTGCAGAGCATCAAAAGCTCAGTGGAACTCGGGAACTGCTGTTACAGATTCAGACGGATGTTTTCTACAGCAGAGCGTATCCTGAAGCCAGCTTCCATCCTCGTGTAGCTGACATAAAATGATGAAGTCTTTGTGGCTGTAAATCAAAATATATCTATGTGAGCTCAGAATCCCTTTTTGTAGCTGACATTACCAACTTCACGATGCTTTCACTCCAACAAAAAAAATAACAAAAAACGGCCAACTAGACTGTGATTAATGTGAGCACCTCACACACATGCCAATGCATGCAGACTTACAAGTACACTACTAAATGGTAAGAACCGGTAACAAGCCAATCGGGTGTATCATTCTGTTGCTCTGCTCTGTACACCCTCTCATGCTTCTCCAGGGCTATCTGTCCAAGGCTCTGGTAACTAAGTGGTATTGTTCCCCACGTCTGCTCCTGTCCCCCAACAACTATACCAAGGCCATCGACATGTGGGCCGCTGGCTGCATACTGGCTGAGATGCTTACTGGACGCATGCTGTTTGCAGGTACCATTGCTGTTTGTCATACAGTATCCACTAAAACACTCGTGACCTTGATGTCCTTCAGGAACACTAGGATATTGCTGATCTTTAATTAGATGGCATAATGAAATAATAATAGATATTTAGGATTCAGCAGAAACATCCTAAAAGCCTTGCAAGATCTTAGCACCAGCCTTGATAAGATAGCACATTGAAATCAAGATTATTTTAGTTGCTAATTTTAGTAGCTAAGTGAATACAGTAGTACCTAGTTCTTGCTAGGAGACATGCTAAAAAGGTGCTTAAAGACTACATCACAAGGTGGCATCAAGTGAACACTAAGGAGATTTTTCTGTCCAGAGTGTCCTCCGCCAAAGATACTTTATTCTCTTTCTGCAGGCTACTTCTTTGCCTGACCAGAATAACAATGATGATAGAAAAATTCTTGCTTTCTGAAGCAGATGTAGTTCCTCTTGACAGGCTGATTTGACCTCCAACACCTCTACACCACAGGAGAGATAGTTCCATAAACTCAGTCGTCTTTGGGTCCCTGGTGTTGCTCTCTGCTAGAGTTTCACACATGGACTGATAGAGCTGCATTTCACTTAACCACAGAGTTAACATGTCACAACTGTTTAATTTAGGCATAGGGGAAGCAATGCGCTCTCATCCAAACACACTACCACAGCTTTCTTAATCGCAGTGGTGGATGTGTTGAAATAGCACCACCTGCTGGTTCCTATTAGCTTGATGAAATGTTTAAAGGGTTAATCCATAGTATAAAAGGGGGGCAAGATGCTCTGCTCTGAGCTGAAAACTAACCATGCTGTGTGTTTGGTGACACCACAGTCAGTGATAACAATATTTGTTCATGGCATCTGTAAAATGCACTTCAGGGAGGTTTCTAAAAGTTGAGCTTCACAGCATCTAAAGCCTCCCAGGTTTTGTACGAAGCCCAGCCTTCTCAGCTAGACGTTTAGGTAATAGAGGTTTTATCATAAGGATTGGGTCATATTTGGGGTGAATGTCTGCCAATATTAGAGGGATGTGGGTTTTTTATATAACTTGCAAAAAGTGCTGCCCAACAGGTTGTACTGCAGTTACAAAAAGTCCCTGGTGCACAAAATGCTGCACCTGCTGTGGCCTTGCAGTTAGGGTGTGAGCAACAATCCTGCATTTTCAACCCTTACTTTTCTACCAGTATTTGATTTAAAATGGATTTACTCTTAAACAGATGAATAATAAGAGGAAGGAGGGTAAAAAGAACACGCAGAAAGTAACATTAAATGGGATTTCAGTAATGGAAGTAGGTTTTATAATATTTAGGTTTTAGAGGTATCTTATCTGCATAGTTTTTGACTCGACAGCTCACAACTCCTAGTTATTCCTGTTTGACTCTAAGTCACCTTTTTTCTGCTTATGTAACTGATCCTTTGTCTCTTCTCTGCTTGTCTCTGATTGGCCGGTGCCCTTTCCCCAGGAGCTCATGAGCTGGAGCAGATGCAGCTGATTCTCAACACAGTGCCGGTGCTGAGAGAGGAGGACAGGCAGGACTTGCTTCAGGTGAAGCCTCAGTGGCTGCTGCTAGTCATATGTCTGCAAACTGATTGGTTAGATGTGCACACAACTCTTTTCAACAAGGGCCCTGCATGTGTGTTGCGTTCAACAACAATATGCTTCATGCTTATAGTAAGAGTTAACTTAGTTGAATAATGTGTCAAAATGCAAATATCAAAATCAGTCCTAACCTTTTCCCAGGTGATGCCTTCATATGTCAGTCATGAATGGAGAGTCAAGAAACCCTTTTCTGGATTGCTGCCTGAAGTGGATGCTCAGGGTGAGTGGAGGGAAATAGTTGAGAAGAGTAGTGGTGAAAAGACAAAGGAGAAGCAATTTGAAATAAAAAGGGAACAAATAATAGTAATGGAAGAATTGAAGATATGATAGAGTAGGCTGTAAAAGGTTTGGAGGTGGGACACATATGCAGTAATCCAGCCATGAGAGAGAATGATGCTTGGGAATACACTTTGTGGACAATACATTTAATTTCTCCTCCTCTTCCTCCGTCGCCTATCTCTTCCTCTTCTTCTCTCAGCTGTTGACCTCCTTGAGCGTATTTTGACCTTTAACCCCATGGATCGGCTGACAGCTGAAGCAGCGCTGTCCCATCCCTTCTTCCAGCAGTACTCCTGTCCAGAGGATGAGCCCACCTCATCACACCCCTTCCGCATCGAGGACGAACTGGAGGACAGCCTCGTCACCGAGCAGAGCCTTAGCAACAGCGACAGCAACAGTCAGGCCTGCAGCATCCACTGGGAGAGGTCTGTACATTTACATTTTTATACATTTGTATAAAACAACATTGGAACAGAATGGTCTGGCCAAGAATAATGACACCCAAGAAACTAAAGATTCACACAGTAAATATACTGCATATACTGCAACTAATATGGAGGAACAGGTCTACCATATTTAAAAATAAATACAGAAATAAATAAATGCTCAATAAATAAATAACCATACAATTAATTGCCCCAAAGAAATAAATGTAGGTAGAAATTAAATTATACAGTGAGACATAAATGTATATATATCTTTTAATTAGCTTCTTTATTTATTCACCTTTGTAGTAATTACCTTATTTATTTATTGTCCGTTATAATCTTCAACTTTATTTATTAATTACTTATTTTTTAAATGTATTTATTTCTGTGTGTGTTTAAATTTTTTGTCTGTTTTATTCTTCCGTTGCATTTTCTCCCCTATTTATTTTCAACCCTGGTATTTATTTCTGCCTGTCACTTTTACATTTCATCATGCGTTCCTGCCTCATTATGTAAATGAGGAGGGGCTGGTCTTAAGGGGTCCACCTCTGCCCATTGGTTGGTTAGCATTTTACTGCATGGTCAAATCTACATGCCAAGTTATGGAACTAATCAAGAATGCATAGAATGTAACGTCATGTCGCACACACAGTGACTTCAGACTCGACTCCGACTCGAGGTGCGGGACTCGTGAACAATGTTTATTTTTAGGAAGCGTCGGCTGAGCTTGCCGTTATTACCTTCCTCCGTTACCTATAACCTGCCTACCTTAACACGTAGTATCTGCTGCGCGCGGCCGCACGTGAGTGAGAGTTGACAACAAACAGCGGCAGCTGCTCCGCCATTCATCATAAACTTTGGCTTTAAAACTTCATACAACAAGACCCAAACAATGAAGCGCTGAACGCAAAATAGGTTAGTAACCTGTGGTGAGTAAACATGTTCAGCTCAGCATGGGCCATCTAACGTTCGCTTGCTTGTTGCTTCAGCTACGACCTTCGGGAGGTTTACTCTGACTGTCGTTCGTTATGAGAAGATGAACGAGCGTTTGGTTACTTTCCAAACTTGTGGCAGTCAATTAATGTAGGCTAAACATTTACGTCCCGCAGGCTGCCATCACGTTAATTATTACAGATTGGCTGTTGATCAGGTTACAGTTTTATTTAGTTATAACGTTACACTTGTTTGAGAGTCTGGTGGTGTGTTGACTGACAGTAGTTTAAGCTGTCATTGATTACATTGCACATTACATGGTTGTGCTCTGTGAAAACAGGTTATAGTTACATTATTCATTTTTTAATTATTATACATACACATACAAGCATAATCAGACCGGTTTTTACTGTTGTTATTGTCATACTATACTGTATATTTCATGTACTGTATACCAAACCCACCTACCTCATGTACATAACACCGCTCATAATACTTATTTATTCCAGCATTCTTTGCACTCATCACACTGTAAACACGTATGCTTGTATGTGTATGTGCTGTATATCACATCCACCTCTGACCTTACATAATAATAACAGTAATAATAATTTTACGTTACTCCTGCATCCTTTGCACTCTGCTCATTGCACTATTGTCTCAATCTGTCTATTTTATTGTAGTGTAAATACCAGTAAGTGTTCTCTAAACTGTAGCTTAGCTGTGTTTGATTTTATTACTATATTACAGTTTTACTGTATTATTGTATAAGTAAGCACATCATGAGCAGTGTACAATCCAAGAGGTTAATTTCTTGTATGTGTACACCAGAGATGCTTACAAGTATTTGAGCTAGAGTCCAAGTCATGTCTCAAGTCTCTCAGGGTTATTACTAATGTTGTCTCACCTGCTGCATTCGATCAAGGCTGCTTATAAAACTGCATAGGTATAAGGAATAATGTAACTATAACCTGTTTTTCACAGAGCACAACCATGTAATGTGCAATGTAATCAATGACAGCTTAAACTACTCTCTGTCAACACACCACCAGACTCTCAAACAAGTGTAACGTTATAACTAAATAAAACTGTAACATGATCAACAGCCAATCTGTAATAATTAACGTGATGGCAGCCTGCGGGACGTAAATGTTTAGCCTACATTAATTGACTGCCACAAGTTTGGAAAGTAACCAAACGCTCATTCATCTTCTCATAACGAACGACAGTCAGAGTAAACCTCCCGAAGGTCGTAGCTGAAGCAACAAGCAAGCTAACGTTAGATGGCCAATGCTGAGCTGAACATGTTTACTCACCACAGGTTACTCACCTATTTTGTGTTCAGCGCTTCATTATTTGGGTCTTGTTCTATGACGTTTTAAAGCCAAAGTTTGTTGTCAACTCTCACTCACGTGCGGCCCCGCGCAGCAGATACTACGTGTTAAGGTAGGCAGGTTATAGGTAACGGAGGAAGGTAATAACGGCAAGCTCAGCCGACGCTTCCTAAAAATAAACATTGTTCACGAGTCCCGCACCTCGAGTCGGAGTCGAGTCTGAAGTCACTGTGTGTGCGACATGACGTTAAACGAGCGGTGTTATGTACTTGAGGTAGGTGGGTTTGGTATACAGTACATGAAATATACAGTATAGTATGACAATAACAACAGTAAAAACCGGTCTGATTATGCTTGTATGTGTATGTATAATTAAAAAATTAATAATGTAACTATAACCTGTTTTTCACAGAGCACAACCATGTAATGTGCAGTGTAATCAATGACAGCTTAAACTACTGTCAGTCAACACACCACCAGACTCTCAAACAAGTGTAACGTTATAACTAAAACTACATTACATTCTATGCATTCTTGATTAGTTCCATAACTTGGCATGTAGATTCGACCATGCAGTAAAATGCTAACCAACCAATGGGCAAAAGTTGACCCCTTAAGACCAGCCCCTCCTCATTTACATAATGAGGCAGGAATGCATGATGAAATGTAAAAGTGACAGGCAGAAATAAATACCAGGGGTGAAAATAAATAGGGGAGAAAATGCAACGGAAGAATAAAACAGACAAAAAATGTAAACACACACAGAAATATTTACATTTCAAAAATAAGTCATTAATAAATAAAGTTCAAGATTATAATGGACAATAAATAAATAAGGTAATTATTACAAAGGTGAATAAATAAAGAAGCTAATTAAAAGAGATATATACATTTACCTCTCACTGTATAATTTAATTTCTACCTACATTTATTTATTTATTGTATTTTTTGGGGCAATTAATTGTATGCCTATTTATTTATTGAGCATTTATTTATTTCTGTATTTGTTTTTAAATATGGTAGACCTGGTCCTCCATCCAACTAATACTACACACATTATAATGAGTCCCCAATTTCTGGTTTTGTGCAGGTACGAGAACAGTTTATCAACAGATGTGTCCTGGCAGCAGTCAGACACAAGGTGTCACTGCATGCCCCCTGGCCACATCACCTCCTACCTGGAAGACACTGCAGAGGAGGAGGAGGTGCAGCGAGACCCCCGGGCCAGTTCCACACTGTTAGAGGAGGCACAGGTTGGATATGCTTTGTCATTTTCACCCATACTGACTGATTTGTACTTATATTATAACCAGCATCTTATTCCAAATAAAATGCAAAGTACAGGGTATTTAGTAACACAGTTGAATTAGTCAAGGCAACACAACACACAACAAAACTGAAATGAATTCCTCCTTCCCTATTTATCACCTTCTCCCCCCTCTCCCCACTACTCCCTATCTATATCTGTCTATATATATCTATCTATAGGTCGACCCACGCAAATATTCCCACAGCAGCTCAGCCGAACGCTTCCTGGAAAACTCTCACTCCTCTCTGGATCGGGCCTGTGGTTTGGGGTATGGGGAACTGGACTGTGGCCGCTCCTGTGACTACAAAGTGGGCTCTCCTTCGTATTTAGATAAAATAGCCTGGAGGGAGGGCAAGCCTCAACACTACTCAGAGCCTAAGCTGATCCTGGATCTTTCTCACTGGAAGCGTAACACTAATAGCCTCCCTGTGCCGGCTGAGCCTATTGGTGACAGCGTGGAGGACCTTGGAGAGATGAAAGAGGAGGCAGCAAAAGAAGAGGAAGAGGTGGAAACGGGGGATTTATTCCAGGAGATCTCTCGCTGGGTGGAGAGTACCCAGTCTCGCCTGCTCTCGCCCAGTCCAAGTTCCTCTTTGGAGCCACTTTCACCCTCCTGCTACACATCCTCTCCCCCTCTCCCTCTCTCCCCGACTGACCTTCCAGCTCCAGTCTTCCACTACACCGAAGTTGTGCAGCAAACATCAGCTGAATATGATGAAGACAGACTGAGCCCACTTCAGCCTGTCACGTCTTCCTTTAACTCCCTTCCCTCACTTCTTCCCTCATCTCCCTCCTCTCCATTTCCCCCTCAGTCATCTCAAACAGTGTCTCCCACCACCTCGCCACTTTTTCCTTCCCCGGAATCTAAACCCCTTTCCTCTACTTCCTCAATTTATCAGCCAGTAAATGATGACTCCTTGGAGTCACTTCCTGTCAAGCAGAAAGAGCGGCTGTTCGACCTGGACGTGTTCATATCCCGAGCACTGAAACTGTGCAGGCAGAATAAGGAGAAAGCAGACGGAAAGAAAGGGAAAGAAGGAGGGTGGAGGGAAGAAAGCAAACAGCCAAACATTAATCTAAAGGTTCCCAGGCTTCCAGAGCACAGGCCTCCACCCCGGCAGACTCCAAACTCTTGATGTGGAATTTCACAGCGTCATATGGGTAGCACTTCCAAATTGTCAAAGTGCTTTACGTAGTGAGGGGTGTCTATGGTTGAATATGCTGCTAAAACATTAGTGTTAGCAGTCTTTTTGTTACTATTGCTATGACACACTACACGCTGTGACTAAAACCTTCACTTTAACAAGCAATCCTGCTTCTTTGTCAAGAGGTGCTCTCAGGCAATAAGAGGTCAAAAAGCATTTGGGTTCAAAATGAATAGCTAAGCATTGCAAATATCAAGGGGTTTTCCTGGGAATATTTAGAAATAATCAGCTTACTAATGATTGTGGTATTTGTGGTTTGCTGTCAGTTGTCATCTTAAAGATGACTCCAAGAAGAGTTACCCAGGCTATTGTGTTCTGGATGACAGTAACCCAGCGGACAGGGAACACTTGTTTTAAGTTTGCTTTAAATTTGTGTTTCTATACAAGATCCCTTTCTCTGTGTCAGTCAGTCATTAATGTTTTCAAAATGTCAGACAGTCTTCCAATGGTGATGTTCACTGAATAATGATAATCACTTTTTCCAAGCTGAATGTATTACCTGAAAAATAATCAGTCAAATTAGACTACGTGGTGAACCGTGCGTATAGTTGTTTGTTGCTATTTTAACACTCACAGTGACCTAATGAGCTATGTCACTGCTACATGCCTCGTAAACTTGTATAAAACTGTCATATTTAGTTCTATAATATATTTCTAAAGACTGTTGTTAATATTCTTTCGTCCAAAGTATTTTTGCTGAATGCTAGGGCACACTTTTTTGTTTGAAGTGAGTTGTATTTTGATTAAATGTGGAATGCTCTGTCGTAATAATTTATGCTCTAGTTTAACGGTAAACAGTTTCAAGTTATGTCTGTCTGATGCACCAGACAAGGTCATCATCTGCTGTACACTTACTGAAATATCTATGTATGTACCAGACAGCCAGCTATCTGTTATTCATTTTGCTCACTTACTAGCCACAGAAAGCTAAAATGCAAACAACAGCAGCCTATATTTTGGAGAATGTATCCTTTACAAGCTTTATAGGAAATTCTTTGTACTCAAAACTACTCAGTGCTGCCCAGTCACCACATTAATATTGTATATGAAACGGAAAATAGCAACAACATATATTTTTTAATACTTTTCTAACCAACAAGGAAGACAGTAGACCCTCAGAATGTTATGTATTCTGCCATTTGATGTCTCCCCTCCAAGGTAACAAAATCAGGTAAAAGAGACAGTCAGATGTATGCTAATCTAAACAGATGAAGGCTGTTGGCGTGTGCCTCGTACTTTCTCAATCGATAACATCTGACATTAGCTTCACTCGTCAAACTGAAAAGCTGATACTGAGCATATATGGAAATGGTATTTAAACTAT
The DNA here is from genome assembly GCF_013103735.1 of Etheostoma cragini. Classification (NCBI taxonomy): domain Eukaryota; kingdom Metazoa; phylum Chordata; class Actinopteri; order Perciformes; family Percidae; genus Etheostoma; species Etheostoma cragini. Next base: position 9,443,974 of record NC_048411.1, on the reverse strand, counting down.
TCTGCTAAATTCATGTTATTCTGTAACCTAGAAAAAATATGTGTCCATCATCCCTGGTTTCACTGATTGACATGTAATGCTCTGCTGCGGGTGTACCACATGTAAACAGTGTGTGGGCTGGTCCGACTATTAAGAATGCCAGAGGACTAATACTGAGATGCGTAAAACACACTGCCAGCACAGCAACAACATCACAGAATAAGACATGATTTATCTGTTCAATGATATTTAGTCAAACATCTGATACACATTCTGATTAAAGTAACCTCCGATCAGTTAGCAACAAGTCTTTCATACCCTGTTACATATTCATTTAAATCCTCTGTCCATCAACAGAACACTAGGAAGGTGATATATTATTATATAGATATTTAGTTGATATCCACCTTCCCAAAATGCAGCCACTGTATTTCTTTTTCTGCTGTAAACACATGTTAACTGTTAAAGGTCCCATGACATGGTGCTCTTTGGATGCTGTGCTTCTGGCTTTAGATTTATATAGGTCTTAGTGGTCCCCTAACACCATATCTGAAGTCTCTTTTATATAGACCTTAGTGGTCCCCTAAAACTGTTTCTGAAGTCTCTTTAATATAGACCTTAATGGTCCCCTAATACCATATCTGAAGTCTAATTTATATAGACCTTAGTGCTCCCCTAATACCATATCGGAAGTCTCTTTTATATAGACCTTATTGGTCCCCTAATACCATATCTGAAGTCTCTTTTATATAGACCTTAGTGGTCCCCTAATACTGCATCTAAAGTCTTTTTCCCCAAATTCAGCCTTGGTGCAAAATTACAGCCCCTAGAGCCAGTCCTACAATGAGCTTTCCTTAGTATGTGCCATTTCTCAGTCTGTAGCTTTTGAGGAGGAGAAAGGGGGG
>NC_048411.1:9325308-9443080 GCF_013103735.1 Etheostoma cragini | reverse complement strand
CTCTGGGCGGGCAAAGCCGAGAAAGGGAAGGTAACATTGCACCTTATGACCTCATAAGGGACAAGATTACAGATTTTCCCATCTGAGCTTTCTATTTCTCAAAGGCAGAGCAGGATGCCCAGGGCTTGGTTTACACCTATCGCCATTTCTAGCCACTGGGGGCCCATATGCAGGCTGGGGAAACTCATATTAATGTAAAAACAAAAACAAAGGGAAATTTTCATGCCATGGGACCTTTAATGTTTATGTGAAGTTGGTCCATAAATGTTAACCTTCACGTAAACAGGTTGTAAGCATGTCATCGCTTGCACAACAAAGTACGAGCCATACTTGAGAACTGTTAACAGTACAACCTATGAGCCAGGTACATTGTTTTACAGTCAATGTAGACATGAAGCACATTTAGAGTCACTAGCACATTCAGAACATTCAGGTTTTACTCAGCGATAACTGAAACGCCACCACTGTCAATGTTCATTTTTGTCAATAATGTCCCTCGCAGATATTAACCATATCAAGGCTGGATTGCTGGACTAACTGAAGAAGTCTTCAAGGAAAGAAAAGGTGCAAATTGTCCATTTTCTGATCCAGAGCCATTTATCTATTTATACAAAATAGATGGAAGCTGTGCTCCAATCAAACTAACCAGGTCTAATGGTCACTTTTAGCATTATACAGTTTCCTCTGCAGGTGACCTAAGCAAGCAATAACATTATTGACTGATAACACAAACATACTGTCACACATGTGGTTACTGAGCCGAAGTCAATTAATTAACGTGTGAAAAAATGTAGACTACGTGCCTCGATGCTTCCAGCTTGCTGACTGTAACACATCCTCTCCCTTCTCTATGGCTTTCAAACTATTCATATAGCTTAAATGTGGTTGTTTTATTATGCCTCACTTTTTGGATAGCATATTTCGGTGTGCTTTTTTCCCTTTTGTACTAGCTAAACGGAGGCCTCAGCTTTAACATTTGAAAAAAAGCTGTAAGGTTTTTAAATGCTTAATATTGATTGATAGTATGAACTATGTTTTTGCTGAAGAATTAATAAAACAATACTTATGAAATGCTTGACTGCTTGCTTTCAATTGTTGTTATGTAATGCCAAGTGATACTAAAACATATTGCTGTAATTAGTTTTTTTTTTGTATTTGGTTAACATTTATTTTTGCAGGGATAAGTTGACTACATTTGATGGACAAATGCCCCACAGCTTATACAGCCAAAGCTAGATTGCAATGCCCTTCCAAGTATGGCCTTTATTCAAATACACACACAACTCAACAGAAAGACACTAACAAAAACAGCATAAAGTAAGTTTCTGGTGCCTTGTCTGTTTGTATTTTTGCTTATTTTGCACAAACAAGAAAACAAATACATCTAATGTAGGTTGTTAGGGGAAAAGAAAACCATGGTTTACGGTTGGGATGCCAACAAAAGTTCATTTGTGCTGTTTCTCTAAGGAACAAAATAAAAAAAAACTGCGGGGAAAAAAAACATTAAACAAACATTTTATAACAATAACAAGAATAATTCCTAAAAACACCCTTGAATGAAATCTGGAACCTGTCATTTCCTACGACAGTGAAAGCTCACCAAAAATAGTGCGCTTGTTACTGTCTTTACGGTAACCAATAAGGAAATCCCAACATGTGATTGGATGAGGGGCCAAGTTATTCTACGCTGCCATCCTTCCTCGCCACTCTGCTGAATCTGAGGCTACGCTGAAAGGACGGACCAAGCGGTCAAATAATAGCAGTTATACAGCGAACTCCAGGAGAAATATGCTTTATAAGAAGTAACCTGTCCAACGGAAGTAACCACAGTATTATACTATTTAAGAGCAGGTAAGCCGAGTCTTATTCGCTGGAAAAACAACTTCCCGTGTCTGTGCCAAGCATTGTGTTAACGGTAGTGAGCGGGCATCAGAAAGAATGGCAGCATGGAAATAATCATCGTGTCGTAGCTAGCGTTAGTGCCGTGAGTCTTGTTTCATCTTTACGAACATTGGGACTGTGGGCATTTCTCTTGTTGACCCGTTCGTGAAATGTGCTCAAATGACAATACATCTTAACCTAGTTTAGTTTAGCGGTTAGCTTCTTAGCTTGCACAGTAGCTAGCAGTTGTTAGTTGCATTTATTTAATTAATATGTAGGTTTGTGGTGGAGGTGTCTAACCTAGGCTAACTAATCAGGTTAGCTTCTAATTAACCACAAGTTGAAGTTACTGTTATTTTTTTTTCTTAATTAGATTTTTCTGTGTAAACGCAGGCCTAGCTAGTTGTTGCCTTCCATCACCAAACAGAAGATTGAAGTAGAACAGTTGTCTTTCATTTGATCAGCTTTGCATTATGCAAAATGAGAACTAGCTACGCCAAGACATAACTAACTGATGTGACCACATGTTTTACTGGCCCTACTATGGTTATTACCACATTAACTGCATATGTTATCATGCAGCATAGCAGTTTACTACTAACAATCTCAAACAGTTTCTACACTAAATAATGAGTTCAAATGTCATTCAGTGTGAGTTGTGCATATCTTTTACAGTTAGATGGTCTTTGGTATTCACTGTCCTGACATTATTACTATGGAAACAAGATGGACAAGTATTTGTGTGTCAGAAACAGGAAGAACAACAACATGAGATTATCAGTAAAGCCACACCCAACTGTGCAATAACTAATTAAAGTATGTTTGTTTGTCTTCAGTTTGAGGTAATATGTAAATAACAGAAGTATAAAAAATACAATTATATTGCTTTTGCTTTATACCAGTGTACTGATTGGTTGCTTTTTGCGTAGTTAGCAGAGGAGAGCACTGTCTTTCTGTTGTAAGTAAATTTTTGGAATGAAACCTTTTGTTATTACATTATGCCTAAGGATACTTCAGTCAATACAGATATCTTTTGCACAAATTATTTCTATATTTAGACTACTTTCCAGCACAACAATGTAAGACCTAATAGTCTGGCTAAAGAATGAGTCCTGTTAGCCTCATTTGATTAGAACATAATAAAGTGAAATGTACTAGTACCGAAGTAACACATATGAGATGTATAAAGTCCAATTCTAGCTAGCATTGATTTATACATTTCTAATTATTAAACCTAAAGTTTATTTAGTCAGGTGTGGTTATTGTGACTGGTATTTAGATGGGTCAATTTCAAGCCTCTGCAAGATACTGTATTTGTGTGGAGATCTCAGCACAAGCTTTGAATATCCAGTTCTCTGTAATTTTGATTATTATTGAAAAAATCTAATTGCACAATTCTAGGTGGGCTGGTTGTCTGCTTTTAGGAGCTATTAGCATACAAACAGTTACATTGACAAACTCGTTGGGGAAAGTGTCCAAGTCGAGTATCCACACTTGTTCAAACACTGATACAAAGCTGGCTTGGGCATGCTGATGACGTTTGGAAGGAAATTAAACAGGGAAAGGATTCAGTATCTCCACGGTATCAAATAGTGCGCTCGTTAAACACTGTTTTCAAACCACTATGTGGTCAGAGCTCTGTGACCCACACGGGCAGGACATCAACGTCCTTACAGACTGTATCACAGACTGCATTCATTTCTGCTACAAGAACCCTGTGTCCACCGGGGTGGTACGGTGTTTCTCAAACAAAAAGCCGTGGATCACCCCCGACATCAAAGCTCTCTTAAAGGAGAAGAAGAGAGCTTTCAGATCAGGCGACAAGGCTGAGCTGTAGGCTGGACTGAAGAGGCTGAGGAGGAAGGTCAGAGAGGGGAAGAGGAAGCTAAACAGACAGCTGGAACAGAGGGGCATTAGGTGGGTGTGGGGCAGCTTGAAGACCATCTGAGGTTTCAAAGCACCCCCCCCACTCAGGCCGAGGGGGACCTCAAGTGGCTGAATGATTTGAACCATCACTTCAACAGGTTTGACCAATCACCCCACGCAGCTGCACCCCACCTCCACACCACCAGACGGACTTCTTCACACCCCCAGCACTCAGCCCCCCTGCTCACCCCTGTCCTTCACAGCATCACAAGTGAGACAGGCGCAAAGGAAGATCAAGGTGAAGAAAGCAGCAGGTCCAGATCAGACCAGTTTAGTGCAGTTATGAAGAAGATCTTCAACCTGAAGCTGGGAGTGGCACCACAGCTGTGGAAGACCTCCTGTGTGCTACTTGTTCCAAAAACACAGCACCCTAAAGACCTCAACAGCTAGAGGCCAGTGGCTCTTACATCACACCTGATGAAGATGCTGGAGAGACTGGTCCTGCATCACCTCCGCTCCACAGTGGGCCCCTCCATGGACCCCCTGCAGGCCCAACATTGGAGTGGAGGACGCTGTCACCTTCCTGCAGCATCGTGCCCTCGCCCACCTGGAGAAGCCCGTGAGAATCCTGTATTTTGATTTCTCAAGTGCTTTTAAGACCATCCAGCCGACGCTTCTGAAGGACAAGCTGGAGAGGACTGGTGTGGACCACCTGTCACAGTGGGTCCTGAACTATCTTACAAACTGGCCACAGTCCTCTGGACTCAGTGAGGGAGGTGGGAGAAAGAAGGGTCCTGGCTAGACTGGCAGCTAAGCTGGTCCATGAGTCACACCCCCTGCACTACACCCTGTCAGCCCTGGAGAGCAGTTTCAGTGTCCGGCTGCTCCACCCCCGCTGTGTGAAGGAGAGATACCGCAGATCTTTCCTTCCAGCGGCCGTCAGACTGTACAACGAACACCGCTGACTCTTAATTTGGGCAATTTTCAAAGTGCAATTTCATAATTCATGTGTAATTTATTATATAATAGTATTTGCTGTATTTTGTACACTTACCTACCTTGCTCTTATCTTTGCTGTTGCAAACCGCAATTTCCCCTCTGTGGCACAAATAAAGGTTTTTCTTATCTTATCTTATCTTATCTTATCAGGTGTGTGATTAACCAGAAAATATTCTTGTACAGTGTACAACCCAAAGACTGGGACTCACAGAGGCTGCATCCAGGCTGTTTACCTCTGCATATCAACTAATCAAAAGCATTAAAATGGCTGTTGATTGTTTGTGCTGCTACAGTCTGCCACGTTGTCCCGTGCTTTGATGCTTCTTTTTTGAGGCGATGTCTCCTGCATATGAAGCTGTAAGCCGAGGCCCTGCCAGCTGGCTATGCTTGTAACTTCTTTTATCAGATAGTTTGAGAGGGGCACATGATCACACCACAGTGTGCCTCTGAATCTGTTCTTCACCAACACATAAGCAACTGGACAATCGCACCCATTGTTGACGAAGAGTTGTTAAAGGCCAGTGGTAACTATTTAAGTTGCTAATCAAAAGGAAACCAGCAGAGTGTGATTCATTGGCTGGTGTTGGCATACAACGTAGCCGTTGCACTGCAAACACTATTTAATGTAGCATGTGATTGCCATCTGGTTTGAATACTAATATATTTGTTTATCTGATCTCCATTTGTATTGTGGTGTTGTGGTTTTATGTGTGTGATTGTTACTATGGCAACATAGCAAGAAGAGTGTAGTAAAGGAATGGAGGAGGGCAGGAAAAGGTTGCTAGCACAGTTCAGTGCTGTTTGTTGAATCAACTGGCTCTAGGTCTATTCTTTTGCCACCTGAGCTCAGCGGCATGTTGCCAGGCCATGAAATCATTCAAAGGACTTAGATCTCCAGCCTTTTTCCCTGTGTAATCGGCCTATAGGTTTAAAGAATGTCATTTTCTCATGTATTTTGTATTTCAATCAAGGCAAAATGCTACATCTTTTAGCATTCTGCTAGTCTCTGCTACTAAACTACAAGGAACTGAAATAGAAACTCCATGCGACAATGCATACGTTGCTGTTTGCCAAATAACTTGCTTACAGGTCCAGTTGCATTTCCTCTGGGTCAGGTCTTGACCTTAAGTAAGGCTAAAAGACGTTTAGGTTGGACAATAGAATGATTCAACACCAGAGCAGAAATAAGAGTGTATCACAGTTGGATTCAGAAATTATTCTGGCTACATTTCCTTTGTGGTCTGCTTTGCTATCTTGGTAATATGGTGATGTTTGAGCAATCTGCCCTTAATGGCATTCACATTTACATCACAAAATAGCATGTTCTCTATATCATATGTGTAGCAATTTAAGGTTGTTCTTTCAGTCTCTTAGCTCTGAACGTTCAGTGGGAAGGCAGCATTTACTTTCTGGGTTCATAGTCAAGGCCTTTCCCACAATAATTATCACAAAGGGGAAGCCACTCTTAATTGTCTATAATTTAGAAAGGAACATCAGTGATGCTTTAACTGGACTCTTTCTGCATCCACCACAACAAATGCCCAACACAGTATACTGTAGTTGTGAATCATAGGTCACATGCATGGCATGATATCTCTTACAATGACGATACTATTTCAGCCACCAACAGCAGCTAAAAGTAGGCCAGGGGCCCTTGAGTAAAGTGGGTATGCAACAATTGTTGTTGGTGTGGCATCATTTTAGGACATTCTGCCATCAGATACTGTTTTGTGTATTTATTCATAAGCTTGTTTTAACATCTTAACTCTCAAAAATTGTAGAAATCATTTAGCCTATAGGTGTGCTCTGCAGATGACAGATATATCATTTGTGTGATTGTTAGTTGGTGTCTTGATACATATAAATCTGCCTGTCCTATATTTTTTTTATATTTTTCGGTCAACTGATGTCACCATGATTTACTCGTTCTCTGTCTTTATGTGGAGGGAAAAGGATTATGACAATCTTCCAAAGCTTTGTTTCTCAGATCATGGACTAAATCACTTCTGTCCACATCCTGATTAATGAGTAGCCGCTGCCGTCAGCATTTTTAATCCCCGAGTGTTGGACTGTCCATGCACATCGAGTGCATTTCAATCAGGAGAGACATGTTTCCAGATATGCAATTAAGATTTTTTGTACAGCTCAAGGAAATATACAACGTTTTTGGTGATTAGACTCCATCGCTAAACAGATATTTTGCATACAGTATCTATATAGGAGTAGAGAACCGTCAGACCCCCCATAGAATCTAGACACCGGTGGTGGCAACGAAGGAGCCCGAAGACCAGACCAAAGGAGGCTCCGGTCCGGTCAGCTGGAGTAGATGACAGTAGTTGGAAGGGGGGGGGAGGGGGGAGGGTCGCACTCTGTGCCTGCAACGACAGCTGAATAGCACAGGGAGAAACAGAATTTTTAAGGCAGGGGTTAGACTCTTGCAATTTGTGTATAATTCTGATTGGTTAAGCAGGAAGGAATGCCTCCACCAGCTGATTCCATTTAGGAAGAGAGCATTCTTAACATTAGATCTTTCTAAAAGAATTTACACTGAGCTATATTTAAATCAGGAAAGACTAGTTTTCCACAGCAAAATGTACATTTATTGGGATAACAGCTGATTTGATTACAGAGTGCATTGATTAAAAGTCTTCCTGAAAGAATTTACGCTGAGCTACATTTGAAGGCTTCTGTGATTAAGTGTGTGTGTGTGTGTCAGTAGGCCGACAGTCTTCACTGCTGACAGCTTACTGTCATTCGATAAGGGTGTGATTATGTCAAATGTTCAAAGGTTGTGGCAGTGGTGCACTTCCTGTCTCGACTGTAAGAAGCAAGAATAGCTTAACCTTAAAGCAATAAATATTAACAACCCTTTGACACCAAAGACTCGTCCCATGCATTCGTAGAATTGATTTCACGATTCTCTGCCACAAAGTGTTATTGCACACATGAAACATGACAAAACAAATTGGCAGTGCCAAAAATAATATCTTTTGGCGCCTACAGCACATTGCTCATCCCCACAAACCTGTAAACATAGATGCTTCATGGAAGAGAAGGGAGAGCAGTGCAGTGCTCGGGAGTTTATACAATCTCATACATGTTTAAAACTCCCAGACGAAAGTAGTAGCGTTTTTTTAAATTATGAAATTTAAATGAGAATTAAAGTCATAAAAAAAAAATGAAATCGTAAACAAGGTGAATTGAGATCACAATGATTAGTCTTGCAGGCCTACATTCTAGTAATACTCAGCACCCTAAAACAGCTATATACTACAGGCAACATTTGCCATTTAATTGTACATTAATTTCAGCAGACAGGAACAACAAAAAGAAAAAGTTGTCATTTTTGTTATTCCTTCTTTTCTCAGGAGTTTTCCACCAGTAGACCAGTGATTGCCCACCATGTTGTCCAGGTTGAGGACAACCTGGTCCCTGAGGCCCTGTGTCTCTGTTTGCAGATGGGCACACACCAAAGAGAAGGGCAAGCCCCTCATGCTCAACCCTCGCACCAACAAAGTAAGTTGATCACTTGTGTGTGTGTGTGTGTGTGTGTGTGTGTGTGTGTGTGTGTGTGTGTGTGTGTGTGTGTGTGTGTGTGTGTGTGTGTGTGTGTGTGTGTGTGTGTGTGTGTGTGTGTGTGTGTGTGTGTGTGTGTGTGTGTGTGTGTGTGTGTGTGTGTGTGTGTGTGTGTGTGTGTGTGTGTGTGTGTGTGTGTGTGTGTGCGCGTGCGCGCGCGCGTGCGTGCGTGCGTGTTTAAAAAGCGTCTCGACATGTCTTGCATAGTTTCAGTCCATTTCTGCTGGATCCATGCCAAATATGTAAAGTAGGCTAAGCTTTTTGTGTGTCAGGGTGGAAAATAATGTGAATGCTTTTCAGGATTTCATATTATTTACGATGGATAAATAAATACCACAAATGGACTGCAAATCATAACTGGAGCATAAACCCAAAAATATATATATATTTATACATATGTGTATGTATGTATGTATGCATGCATGTACATATATATATATATATATATATATATATAGTGTGTTTGTATATATATGTATGTGTATATATATATGTATGTGTGTGTATGTGTGTGTGTGTGTGTATGTATATATATATATGTGTGTGTACTGTAAATATTTGTGTCTACTTAAGGAAACCTACTCCTTTTGTTAACAATGATTAGTTTTTATTATATCCCTTCCTTTAATTTTGAGGTCCCATTTCCAAGTCTTTTTTTCATTCTTTCAATCCTCTTAGACGCAAAGGATCTTCAAAGCATTACGTTTCTCCAACAAGTAGAATATGGAACAACCACGAAATACAAAGTAACTGATTGCTTTTGCTGAAAAACTAGAAAAACTTTTTCAAGCACTTGTCTGGTAGTTGCTTTTACTTTTCCTCTGCTAATTGAATAGTCCTAGCTTCTAACACTTGCTTTAAATTAAGACCTTAAGGGGATGGTTCTCAGGCATTTTGGAAGCTAAATAAATTGATCCTGTCATTTGTGTCAACATTTTTGTATTGTCAACAAATACAAAACAAACGTTCAATTTCTAAATAGTTTCCTAACTAAGGACATCATTATTTCTGTTAGCTTAACATGATATTTTTCTGAACCCTTTGCTTTACTAGACTTCTAGTAAAGTGCTAAACTGCTTTCTAAATCTCAGATGATAACATTTTGCGCAGATTAAAAGAATTTGTGATTAAAGTAGGTTGACAGAAGGCAGAAAAGCCAGGTTGAATCTGTCGGATTGTTCCAGCACACACTTGACCACACCCAGCATCACTCTTGATGCCCAAACTTAATAAAATAAACATTGCATTGAGAAAGGCTTTTTTTTTTTAAAGATTATTTTTGGGGGCATTTTCAGGCCTTTTTTGACAGGACAGCTGAAGACATGAAAGAGGTGTGGGAGTGTGGGAATGACATGCAGCAGAGGGCTGCATGTTGCAGTCAAACCTGGGCCCGTTGCGTATAGAGTAAAGCTCTATATACAGTATGGGTGCCCGCTCTACCAACTAAGCTATCTGAGCGCCTTAACAGACAGTTCTCACCACACCCAAGAGTGATCTGGACATGTTAAATCAAGGCCAAAACCTTTCTCAGTGCAATGACTTTTTATTTACTTTGGGCAGTTTTTTTCCTGCACTGGAAAGCTTGTAACTTTTAAACACATTTTCAACTGGTGTAAGTTGCTGTAAGTTGCTCTGAAATATATATTTACTACCCAATACAAATATATATCACATTGTTGGGTGTCTTGACATTGTTTGATTCATGCTGTAAATTGTTCGACTGGCAGGGGTTTCTTATCAGTTTTTTCCAACTTCTGGAAGTTAAAAATGACATTTGAAACATGAGGCTGTAACTGATTGACGTGACAGGGCCTCACTCTGTGCAGACTATACTAGCCTTTACTACACATATTGTGCTAATTATAAACATTCCAACCTACACAAATCTCAGGGTCCAGATGGCGTTAGCAGTAAAATCTTGCGGTCAAGAGGTGATTCCCTAGTATTCCCTTTCCAAAGGCTATTTCAGCGCTCACTGGATAGAGTCCCTGACTTGTGGAAGCAATCTCTAATTGTACCTATGCCCAAAAGCAATAGGACTTAAAAGAGGAATGAGCTGCATCTCTTAAGGCCTGGTAATACAACCTGCAACCTGTTACCCTTGGTTGTATTACCAGTTTATATGAACATCTTGGTGAAGATTATTGAGCATTTGTTGATTTTTAGCAGTGCTTTTAACAATATTCAGCCCAACCATCTGCTGATGGGCAAGCTGATGGATATTGGGACTAATCCTAGGCTTAGTTTGTGGATTAATGATTTTCTTTTTAAGCAAATCCAGCAGGTTAGATTTAACACAACTGTTTCCTTCCGTAAATCTATAAGTACGGACTGTGTCTCCAATATTCTACACGCTTTATACGAAGGAGTGTCAAGCTTCAGTCTCCACTTTTACCTTTTTTAAGTATGCAGATGACACAGCTTTGGTGGGGCTCCTAAAGCCCGATAAATCATCCCTGAGTGGTTTTGAGGAAGAGGTAGGGAACTTTATTCAGAAGTGTTCTGACAATTTCCTTAAGGTCAATGTAACTAAAACAAAGGAAATGGACATAGATTTGAGAGGTAGTAAAGGAGATATCCCACTCACCAAGGTTAATAATGAACCCATCAAATGAGTAAATACACACACATACTTGGGAATTGATTCAGGTTTGACTCAAAAAACTGCAGCAGAGAATGTTTTATTTACATAAATTGTCCAGTTTTAATGTGGATCAATATATTTTGCAACTGTTTTACAAGGCTGTCCTTCCGGGTATCCTATCCCTTGGTCTGGTTTGGAAACAAGCGCAGCCTAGATCAGAATAGGTTCCAGCGCCTGTAAATGGGCTGTATTTATATAGCGCTTTTCTAGTCCTAACGACTACTCAAAGCGCTTTTACATCATACAGGAATCATTCCCCATTCACACACATTCATACACTGTGTTCACACACACTGTGGCAACTCAGGGTTCAGTGTCTTGCCCAAGGGCACTTCGACATGGGACTGAAGGGCCAACCACCAACCTTCCAATTGGCAGGCTACCGCTCTTCCCCTGAGCCACAGCCGCCCCCTGCACGGTGCACCAGAAGTGCAAAGTGAAATGGTTCAGCAGCATGACTCAGGATTTTTGCCAGGGGAGCCCCCAGCATTCATCCCTCTCAGAATATTTAACTCCTTTTCCAGCCCCAGACATTATGGCTTCCATGTGTTATGCCCATATTTCATTAAGAGGTGGGTTGGTACACAAACTGCAGGATCCCGAAGACACGTGTCCCTCCTCCCCCGTCCTCTCTTTTATACAGGGGGTGTTTCTGCTGCAAAGCCTCTTATTGGCTTCTTTGAGGCTACTCCCGCTCTTACCTCTTTTCCTTCTTTTCCTGGTCCCCCCTTTCACTCAGCTGTCCACCTTTTCCTTTTAAGAGTCAATAGGTTAACCTGGTCTCAAAGTTCATCCACTGCGCTCTCTGGTGAGTGGGAACAGAACTACATCAGAGTATGTGAACATCTCCTGCTGCTGGCCTACAACAGCTGGTTAGAGGTTGCTCACAGAATGGTGTGCAGCATGACATCTAATCTAACTCTAAAAAGAGTGGGTTACATTTTACTCGACGGTATCTACATAAGAGTTACATGACACTGTCATGAACGCCATGTGTTATAACATAAACAAGTCAAACGTTTATGACAACACTTCTTTTAGTAAGCATTATTCAGTTTTTGTCATGACAGGTTAGGGTTAGAGTTCATGTGTCATGACTGTGTCATTACAGTGTCATGTGTTCATGACACTGTAATGGGACTCTTATATAGATATCTTCAAGTAAGTGTTAACAAAGAGTGTTGTCATGATTCTTAAAACCATGGAGGATTAGGAGAACATTTTTCCTTCCTTTTTTTTATGACAACCCAAGCACTAAATGTGGTAAACAAAGTGAGATATTTGGGTCAGATCTTTAGAAATGATTTATGTGATGATGATGATGTTCAGCGCCAGTGTTGCAAATTGTATGCACAAGCCAACATGCTGGCACACAAATTTCACATGTGCACAGACGATGTTAAAACTGCCTTTTTTTAGAGTCTACTGTCTTCCACTCTATACAGCCCACTTCTGGTGCAGCTTTAGTTATGCAAAAATTAGAAAGCTTCAGGTGGCCTTCAACGATGCATTCAGAGTCTTTTTCAATTTTGTGTATACAATATGAGTTGCTTAACTTGTTCAAAATTGCAATTGTAGTCGCTTTGGCTGACACAAGGTACATTTTTGTTGTTGGAAACATTGGAACACATGTCTGCATGTGTTTTAATCACTCTATTCTTATGAAATTCAATCTTTCTGTCTTGTCTGTGTTGTTTTGTTCTGCATGTTTTTGTACTGATAAGGACCTGTGTGTCTGAAATAAAATTGATTTGAATTATATATGTGGACTTAACAGAAGCCTTAATTAAAAATACTAGAAAAGAACACTTGTCCATTTGCACGAAGAGTTTAGAAGTTCAGAGTTGAAAATACTATTGTGAAAATATGACATACTTTACATTACTTTACACAAGCACAGTACACTATTAGATACCTACATTATCTTAGTCTCCCATCTCACTCCTCTCTCTTTCTTTTGTTTTTCTCCAGGGAATGGCCTTCTCTCTACCGGAACGACAGATTTTAGGAATACATGGTCTGCTGCCTCCCAAAGTGGAGACTCAGGACATTCAGGCCATGCGCTTTCGGAATAATCTTAAGAATATGACTGATCCCCTACAGAAGTAAGGACATATTTTACAATCATACATTTATGTGAAATTTTTCCCTTTATACAGTTTAACTTTTCCTCTCTCTCTCTTTCCTAATTTTTCATCCTTTCCCATACAGATACATCTACTTGATGGGCATCCAGGAAAGGAATGAGAGGCTTTTCTATAGGTTGTTGATGGACGACATAGAGGAATTGATGCCAATTGTCTACACTCCCACTGTAGGCTTGGCTTGCACACACTATGGACACATCTTTAGAAGACCAAAGTAAGCATGCAGTAAATCTGACAGTTTGAGCCTTTAATGTAGCCTTTACTTTGGTGGCGGGCACACTGTGCCTGTTGCACTCGTAGGAATTAATATTTAGGACGGAGAAGAAGAACGTTGAACTTAACGCCCATAGTCCACACTGCTTTAGGCCCGATGTGCACCAAATCCATCCTTCTGAAAAACGTGACATGGAAATACAGTAAATGAAGAATTTTTCCGGGTAAAATATAGGCTTTTACTGGAGCTGTTGATATTCTTAAAATGGGGAATGGGTATTAAATTTGTGTCAATACCTTGACTAAAATAATGTAAAGGTTGTTATTCTACTGTAGATATTATTTGTCTCACTGTTTTGTATTAAATAGAATCTTACAACTATCATTAAAGTAGTCAACTCATCATGTTTCTCTCACAAGAGGTTTGTTCATCTCCATTCTGGACAAAGGACACATCCGTTCTATCCTGGACAACTGGCCAGAGACTGACGTTGCAGTGAGTAACTGAATATACCCCCACCGTACACCACTTCAGCTAGTATCGATATTACAGTGTAGGGCTGTGTATTGGCAAGAATCTGGCAATACGACACGTATCACGGTACATGGCTTGCGATTAAATATATTGCAATATATTTCAATACTGTGCGTAAGGCGATATATTAGGATTTTTTAAGTATAATTGTTGAAAAACTAAAATATCAAAAAAGATTGTGGTGGTTCTTAGGGAGCAATTGCTCAAGTAAAAATGCTTGCACTTTTTCTACAAGTTCAGCGGCCACATGCATATTAACTGCATTATCTGAAATTAAGACAGGATCTTTTGTGTACATGCGGTCGCCACTCAGCATCTGCCTCTTTCAGTAGGGCAACGATGTTCCCTCCAGTGTGGCTGTCGTACATCGCTCTCGTTTGCAGGACACGGGATTCCAACTTCCATTAGTCAGTAATGTGATGAACCGTAATAGTCACATATACCGTGGGACAAATAAAGGTTTTTCTTATCTTATCTTATCTTATATGACTCAGTCGCCCTAGACGTCCAAGGGTCACGGTCAAGCCAACCTTCTCAGCTAGAGCTAGACATTCCAGCGTGCTTGTTTTGACCTCCTTGTAAATATTGGGCACATCAATATCAGTTATGTGCTGCCAGAAGGGTATAGCGTAACAAGGCTCCATCGTTTGCACCACATCACGGAAACCTTCGTTTTCAACCATATTGAGCTGGCGCATGTCTGACTGGTTTTACAAACTGGTTCCTGTCGATATCAGTAGTGCCCTCTTAGCACGGAATGCAGCGAGAGCCGGTCTTATGCAGGCTTCAGCCATGGCTATGTTGTTAGCTTCTAGCAAAAAGTCAGGCACTGTTAGGCGGGGACACTGGTGGTGCGTCTTAGCATAGCTATCTTGCGGTAGGGGGTTTAAACACAACATAAACGTGAACCACTGTCTTCCCATGAATATTTTTGAACGTAAATAAAAAAAATCAGTACAATGTTGCAAATAAAATATTTTTTAAATATCTTTTCTTACACAACTATTAGAGTGTAAAAGAGTCTCCTAGTGATGTTTATCGCTCTCAAACCCACAGACTGAAGATTTTAAAAATAGTGGAAAAAGAAAATAAAATAAAGATACTGTGCACATGGAAATGGTCACCATGAATAGATGGAAATCAGAGTTATAAATATCACGGTAAAATTTAGGGAAAGTATTTACTTTGCTTGTATTTTGCATGTAACATGTTAATCTGCAGTTTTTCTGACTAATGTACTTATTTTCGTCCTCCTCTGTAGGCAGTAGTAGTAACTGATGGCGAACGTATTTTAGGGCTAGGTGATCTGGGTGTTTATGGAATGGGCATCCCTGTCGGAAAACTTTGCCTGTACACTGCCTGTGCCGGCATCAGACCCGATAGTTGTCTGCCCGTGGTGATAGATGTTGGCACAGACAATGAGGTAAGAAAGTTATGTTATGTATATTTCTGTATACTGTATGCATGTACGTGTACACCTCATCATCCTTCATGTGTTTGCCCTTGCCAATCAGACTCTCCTCAGGGATCCGCTGTACATGGGGCTGTACCAGGAGCGAGATCGCTCTCAAGCCTACGATGATCTGATTGACGAGTTCATGGAAGCTGTAGTGGAAAAATACGGGCAGGACACACTGATCCAATTTGAGGACTTTGGGAACCACAATGCCTTCCGCTTCCTTAGAAAGTACAGGGAGAAGTACTGCACCTTCAACGATGATATTCAAGGTTCAAGTACAACCCTTCACACAACACTTGGGATTTGTACTTGTTGTCATAGTGCCATAAAGTTTACCCATTCAATTAAAAGCAACAATTGAATTTAGTACAGTTCTATTGGTGTTAAAGAACCATTGCCCATCACAACAAATATTATTAGTCTTTATTTTCTACCTTCCAGCCAACAGTTGGTTTCTTTTAAATTCAACATTTGAAATTGCAAAAACCTGAAACTTGCATGAATGTAATAATTGAACGTGGACATATTGTGACCTTCAAGTCACATTACTGCTGCAAGGAAATGCTGTTGCAAGCAGGGACCATATTGAAAACTGAGCTGAAATCCAGTGCATTCATGAGCTTATATTTCACTTACAATCAAATCCAAAAGGCTGAACAACAAGCACAACATAACTGGAAAAAAAGCGGATTTAGCTTTCCTACCTTTTAAACAAATGGTAATTGCATTGTTGGATTTAAGGCCGAGATTTTGTTGTTTACTGTTTACTGGGTTCTTCTGCATGTTTCCAGGCACTGCGTCTGTAGCCCTGGCTGGTCTATTAGCAGCCCAGAGAGCCATTGGCAAACCCATCACTGAACATCGGGTACTTTTTCTGGGAGCTGGAGAGGTAAAATAATATTTATTCATGAATCAAATCAAGTTCTTATTGGTTAGCTTGAGAGCATTACAAGCTAAGCCAATCGCCTCTCTAAAACACTACTCATATGTCTTGGGAGTCACACTGTAAAGAAATAATCATAACTTATACATTTGACAAAATACATACATTTTCTAAAAAAAGTCCAGACGCTTTTTCCCTCGTGACATTTACTTATGCCAATGATCATCACAATGATGTTATATTTATTGATATTACACACCACACAAATAAACACAACTCATATAAAGCACAAACTTTTTACATTTTTTCAAAAAAAGCCCAAATATACGCCAAATCTTGAAACCGTGACGCCAACCTCTGTAAAACAGTAGTTTAATATCTTGTTTGCTATATAACATCTTTGGTGACAGTAGACTAGTTTGACTTGGTAGACACTATCTTTTTCAACTCAATACTCTTTGCTCTCGCTATCGCCCATATAAGGATACAATTGTCTCTGTTCCTGATGTTTTGGGGCCTTAACTTAACTTTCATCGCCGCCACATGACGCTCACCTTTATTCAGCAAAATTCAATTTCCATGGCCCCTGAAAGCACCATCATCTGGGGGTGCCTGTTGGCGGCTAAACTCAACTGCCAGCTGCCGCCCGGATTTTGTCGTTCTGTCGCATCTGTTCATCTGACAGCCCTTTACGTAGTTTAAATTACTTTTATTTAAGGCTGAGTCTTTAGTCCAACATTTCTTAAGAACTTCAAATAATTTAAACTGTGTTCAACATTGACCGAGCCTTTTGTGGGATTTTCTTAGGTATCTCAGGCATTGTCTTATTAGAAAATAAGGTTTATAGTTGTATTAAGGATACAATGTCTAAGTACTTTTGAAAATATAACTTTGTGTAATGATTTCCTGCTTAGGCTGCCCTTGGTATTGCCAATCTGATTGTCATGGCCATGATGGAGAAGGGGATGACCCAAGCTGATGCCAGAAAGAAGATCTGGATGTTCGATAAACATGGCTTACTCGTAAAGGTTAGTCTGTTTGACAAAGACATCAACAACCAGAGCATGTGTCAAATGCCTGTGTGGTTTACTGCCTGGCTCACTGTATGATTGGTGAACACAGGTTTTCTTCTGTATTGATTTTTTTTGTCGCCCCCAGGGAAGACCTCAGGAAACCGACTCTAACCAAGAGGCATTTGTCCATGACAGTCCAGAGACTGTACAGAGCTTCCTAGAGGCTGTCAACACCATCAAACCCACAGCTATTATTGGTAAGGAACTTGCTATTTTCTGTTTTGAAATTTTGGTAACACTTTACTTGAAGGTATCTACATAAGAGTGACATGACACTGTCATTAACATGTGAAACATGAACCCTAACCAGAACCACAACTTGTCATGACAAAACCAAAGGACACTTACTAAAAGAAGCTTTATGTCATAAACGTTTATGACTTGTTTATAATGTTTATGACACGTTCATGACAGTGTCATGTCATTCTTATGTCGATACCTTCAAAGTGTCACCGACATTTCTTGTAACTTTAAAGCCTCACAGTTTGGAATATGTATGTTTAAGTTTTAGTCGTTAAACTGAACAAATCAATTCATAAAAGTCTTATATGTTATGATTTGTTTTATTTTATTTACCAGGATTCCAATTGAATAACTATACTTTATATTTAGACTGTTTAGTATTCATTCAATCATTAAATCAAAGTTTTTCTTTCCTTTATCCAGGTGTGTCAGGAGCTGGACGTCTGTTCACCCACGATGTCATCAAGGTCATGGGAACCCTGAACAAACGACCAATCATCTTTGCCCTGAGCAACCCGACCAATAAAGCCGAGTGCACAGCAGAGGACGCCTACACACTCACTGATGTACCCAGTTCTTTCTTCTTTCCTGTCCTCTGCTTCTTTTTTTTGACTAACTCTGAAATCAAGCATTAACAGTTCCTGTGCTGCCAAATCCCTCTTCTTGTTATTGTCCTTTCTTTTTCCCCTGTCATCACCCTTTTCACCTTTTTGATTCTTTGTCCCACAGGGTAGATGTCTTTTTGCCAGTGGCAGTCCATTCGGTCCAGTGACTCTGAGTGATGGCCGCGTCATCACTCCGGGACAAGGGAACAATGCTTACATCTTTCCAGGTGAAAGCAACAAAAAGAAATCATAATTTATGTTAATGAGTATGGAAAATGTACAGATTCCCTCGACATACAAAATGACTTTCAATAACTTACAGTGTCAAGAAGAAACACCAGCTAATGTATGCACTATAAGGAAACTTATTGACAATAAACAAAATGCAAAAAGTAAAGCCAGTGAGTTTTTAAAATATACTGTATGTGTATTTCAGGTGTGGCCTTGGCTGTGATCCTGAGTGGAGTGAGACACATCAGTGACACAGTATTCTTGGAGGCTGCTAAGGTCTGAAGTCATTACTAACTACTTCTTAGTCTCTTCTTTAAACTTGCTGACTTTCATCTTTACCTTTTCTCAAACCCATCCTGCACTTTTTTCCTGACTCTGAATTCATACGCATACGTAGATGGTCATAGAAGCCCTTTTTACCCCTTTGGTGTCTCATGTTTCCTCTCTTTCTGGACTAACAGCTAACATATATACGGGTTAGAAAAGGCTGAGGATCCTTCGTACTTTATCTGTCTTCCAAAGATGATATCTTGCCGGCATTCCTTGTTCCATATTGAAATATTTTGCATGAAGAAGACATTGTAATCTGAGATGTGGTTGTTTGGACATTTCTATCACTTGATCTAACATTTCTTATTTTTCTTATATGTTGTTATTCTTATATTGTCTCATTCAAAAGCACATATTATATTTATTACCTATGGTTCTGTTTTGGACCCCAGCAATTAATCTTTAGCCTAAACCTGTTTGTATATCCCTTCCAGACCCTTTCAGAGCAGCTGACAGATAAAGAGCTTGAAGAAGGCAGACTCTATCCCCCCCTCTCCAACATCAGAGAGGTCTCCGTCCGGATGGCTGTCAAGGCAAGTCTCCTGAAAATGACAAATTCTCTTAATGGCATTACTAAAGGCCCCAACCATAGCTGAAAATGTATTTATTTATTTTGGCTACTGATACACATGTGAATGGGAGTCCAAACCTTAACTGGTCCTGGCTATCTGATTTTCATAATCCATGACCCAGTTCCACCACAGCCTAACACACACAAAGTAAGCTGTAACCTTAAGCTAGTTAGCTCTTTGTGTTCTATTTGTGTTTGCCTCTCAGTAGTAGTCATCCTAAACCTTCTTCTTTCTGCTATAGGTGGTGGAGTTTGTCTATTCCAACGGCATGGCGTTTCACTACCCTGAGCCTGTGGACAAGGATAGCTTTGTAAGGTCTACCATGTGGGACACCCAATACGACTCCTTCTTGCCAGACACCTATGACTGGCCAGCTGTCAGCTTCAGCCCCAAGACTGACTA
Source organism: Etheostoma cragini (assembly GCF_013103735.1). Lineage (NCBI taxonomy): Eukaryota > Metazoa > Chordata > Actinopteri > Perciformes > Percidae > Etheostoma > Etheostoma cragini. The sequence continues at coordinate 9,423,421 of NC_048411.1, read as the reverse complement.
GAAGTAGCCCACCCCCCCACCCCCCGCTTTTTGTTTTCCACTCAATTCTTAATCACAGATCTTTTGAGATTATCATAACTTTCTTAGTGCAAACACTTGCTCATTACAAAAGGAGGTGGAAGTCTATTACTTCTGCCCTGGTCCTGCATTTGCACTAAAATAGCTTTTTTAGATCTTTGAAAAGGAAGAGTGGAAAAGGGCATTCTAAAGAGGATATTTGAATGGAAATGGCTATTTTATACTTCACATCCCAGTTCTTTATTACCTCTGCATCACATGTAAACCTGCACAGTACCTGGAGTGCCATCTGGCGATGGGAAAAGGCAGTGTGGAAATCTGGTTTTGTTGCAACTTTGAGTTACATATTAATTTGATTATACTGTTTTAAAAAGAACATAACAGACATTATGTTATGGTACAGTAAATTACCACAATAAGGCCTCCGGCACACTACTCGCGTGGCGTGAGCGTGTCAGCTGCATGGCATTTCCCTATTTATTTTGGTTCCCATGTCAACAGGCTAGAGCTTGCACCCTGCCTCCATGACATGCACAAAATAGAAAAGTTGTGCATGGTAGAAATAGGATCTACGCCAATTTTTCATGTGACATGCAAGCATGTTGGAAGTGTTTTCAAAATAGAATACGAACAAATACATTTAATAAACAACATTTTAATGTTTGCATGAATGCAGATATATATGTAATTAAAAAAAATAATTATAAATAATGATTGGTTTTCAAATATTGCACCTGTCAATACAGAAGGAAATTATTATTATTATTTTATTATTTAATTGTATCAATGGGAAACATTCATGTGCACAGACAAGGCTAGCAGCAGCCGGGCTTCGTCAGAAACGTTTCTGGTTCGAAAAGACAGAAAACGCCACGCCACCACCACGCAACAGAAACGCCATGCTTACGCCACGCAGGCGGTGTGCAGGAGCCCCTAATTGTTATTGATATGTACTAAAGCACCAAACTTTTACCCAACAATTTCAAAGCTAATTAGATTGCGCTGAATAGTAAACCAAACACGCTCAAGGTTAAGCTGGGTTTTTACAAGCAGTAATGACTCCGTGGATAGTTTTGTGTTTGTGTTATCATCCACTGTCTTTCTTTTTACTCATAAATAACCTGAAAATAAGTGGGTGCCATACTAATCAAATGCCGTGCACACACATAATATACAAAACTATATTCTTTCTTACTAATTTGAAAAGTTACTCACTCCATATGTAATGTATTAATGAGTCTAATTTAATGCAAAACAGTGTTGTATACACTCCTGATGTGGAGCTTAGCTAGCACTTACTACTACTTTGACTATATGTAGCTACCTAGAGATTCCCGAACTGAATACCTGGTTATTAACATGAACAACTTAAGGAAGACCTTGAAAATGATCTTATGAAGGGAAATTGAATACAAATTATATTTAAGAACACTCCAGAGAAAAAAAAAAAAAATCCACTTCAGCATTTAATTTGTTTGAACGCTTTTGTCACATTCTATTTATTTCTCTGAATCTATTTTGGGTTTGTATTTAAATGATTTGCCCGCGTGCTGCATTTTCCTTAAACAACCTGTCATGAACACTCCTTTAATAAATTGTGGTAAGAAAAAAAACACATCCCCTAAAATGAACCCTATTGCTGAACTGTGAACAATTGACAACCTATACCTTAAATATTTAAAGAAACTGCAGGATGTTTTCTATTTTAATTATATGTTGCGTACTATACATACACTTTTGTAAAAACTGAGACTGATTATAACTTTATAAAGCGTCTTAGTTTTTACAAAAGTGTATGTATTAAAGTTGAGTTTAGTTTGTGGATTTTACTCCTTGGAACATATTCAACAAATTTACAGACTAAGCTTTACTGTCCTGTTCTACCGTGAGCATTGTTATTAACTCTAACACAGTCCTATTAACTCGGATAAGGAAGCCAGTAGAAATATTTCTTAGGCAAGTTTATGTGAATTGCACCTTTCAGTGAAGCAATTCAAAGTGCTGTACATGAGACGTAAAAGGCATTAAGAAAAACACAAGCCAATACAAAGAAGACATAAATAAGATTTAGAAGAGTAAAATGAAATTGAAGATTACAAAAGCTAAAATAGAATAAGCCAGATTACAGTTTAGTGCAAGATATGAATACATAGTATTACATGTAATGTCCTAAAAGACAGAGGCAAACAGAAAGGTCACAAGTGTTAATTTAAACGAACAAAGACCTCAAGTTCCACATATGTGGTGTTTGATGCATGAGCAATTCAAAAATCTTATTATTGGCATATTAAGAAAGTGACCCAAACAGCCTGCTGGGACACAAACATCTTGAAATCAAAATCTTGACCTTTTTAATACAGTAGGTTCACCAGATTCTGGGGAATACAAAGTGTACATGTCTCAAAAATGATCCTGGCACTGTTAAAGGGTAATGCTGCCTATAAGATAATCACATAGATTGTTACTGGAAATATATATTTGCTATGAATAAACCGAGCAATGCCAGAGCGTTTTGTGATCATAGTGATCTATCAGTTATACATTTTAATAGTCACAGTTAGAGAAGATGACAGAAGCACAACCTCCTTATCTTAACATGCAGTTCTCAAAGTAAGATATCCATCAAATATATTCCAGTTCTATTTTCCTATAAAACTATCTATGCCATCTACAGTATGATGTACTGCGCTCACAGTATCTCAATCAATTTCTTTGTCACGTGAAATCATCAATCCTCCCAGTGAGACATGGAACTGACAGTAAACCTTCCAAGGTTGTTTATAATCTAATAATATATCTTTATATTTTGCTCTGTGCTCTGATAGGCCGAGGCAGTCTATTGTAGTGATTAAGCCAAAGAACAAAAAATAGGTGTTTAATTTCAAATATGAGAATTGAAAAACGCTGACCATATACAATGGACACAAACACATACACACACCCTCACAGATAAAAATGTGTTTAAGCCCGGTTTTAATGTAACCACTTCATTTTTCAATTAAGCTGTTTCATTCATAGTATATTGCTCACTGCACTGGATAAAAAATAAAAAAGCTGTTTTGTTTAAAATTAAGAAATTGTGCAGAATTCAGTGAGCAGTTTTTCCTCTGATAGCTTCAGGTTGTGAACACATTATACAGGCAATGTTTTGTACTCATACATTTGACTTTAGTTGTATTTAAAAGAAACTAAAAACAGTTTAACCTCAGTAAGTGTTGGGTCATGTGTCTGTCCTGTTGTTGCTACTAACCGTAATATTATGAGTTTTTACTGTGTTCTGTGAGAATTAGTTTTACCCCATAAGTTAACTCCATATTTCATTGAATACGCCTTCATATAGTGCTGTGTCCTTAAAGTCTGTGTTTCTGAAGTTTATTTTTGTTAAATAATAATATTGCCTTAGCATTTATGCGTTTCTGCTGTTAGATGTGCAGAATAAAATCAGTATTTACACTGGCTCTTTGGCTGCTGATTTTTAAATGGGGCTCGAGCGCCGACAGCGGCGAAGGCTAAAACTGAAGGAATTCTTCCTTTCTTTTCCTTTCCTTTCATTTCTTTTCCTTTCTTTTCCTTTCTTCTGGTAGATTTATTGCCTTTTTTAGGGGCTTAACATACTCAAAAACTCACACAAATTGGTGGTCAAATCAAGTCTTGTAAACATAGACACATATTTTTAGGGTTTTGGGAATAGGCGCATAAAAATGGCTCGCTAGCCCGCACCCCCTGCAGTTTGTTTAACATAGACTAACAAAACTTGGTACACACATGTAACATGTCAAGACGTACATAAAACTCCATTGGAGCCATACCCTAAACCCAACAGGAAGTCTGCCATTTTTAATTGAAAGTTCAAAATTAGTGTGATTTTGGCAAATTCCACATGTCGTATTTCAACAAACTCCTAGAGATTTCATCCAATTGACTTCAAATTTGGTCTGTCATCTAAGATGTTAAAGATGAAAAGTTATTAAAAGAAAAACAATCATTTTAAAACATCACAGGTCTATGGTGTCACAGTGGTAAGGACTGGCTTGTAATGATGTCAGTCTGCTCATTATAATAATCATGCATTTCAAATTACACAAATTTAACTGTAATTCCTTGTGGTTGAGTTTGTTTTCTCTGAGATCATGCCTGGTTTTTAGTAGCCTTTTGCCCGACCTAGATCTTTTACATTACTTTAGGTGGCAGGCTACCGATTTTCCACCATTTTCAAAGTATGGAAGTAGGCCTATACATTGTGTGAAATAAAAATCAAAAGAAATTGTTAGTGGTACTGTACCCTGGTCCTGACCATAGACTGTTAATATGAGTCTATGGTCCTGACCATAAAACAACTATGGTCCTGACCATAGACTGTATACAAATTGATATTGATAAATATTAACGGTCTATGGTCCTGACCTATGCATTTGTGGTTTCTTGTCAGCCCATCTATCCATTCAATATTGCTCTTGTTAAACAATTGTGTTCTCTGTCTTTCAGTGAGACCTGTGTACGTCGTTACAGCTACTGTTATTAATACTTAGATAGTGGTATTCGGATGTACACTAACTATTAGGCACAATGTCAAAATTTCTTCCGGAATTTTGTAGTTATTTTATTATTATTAGTCCGACTTGACTTGAACGTCGCACCGTCGCGAGTGTTACGTCATCACCGTGTGACTGTTTGTATAGAGCAAGCCGTCTATGGAGTTACCCCCATAGACTGTTTATTAACGGGCTATGAGCTAGCCTTAACTGTCTATAGAGCTAGCCCATGCAAAGTGACGCATGCGCGACTCAATCTACAGTCGCCTCACATTGGGCAGTGGCAGGCTAGCATGCCTCTTCATCTCTAGCTTGTGGACAGTTTCCACCCGTTGCCTTGTCACTGTAGGAGGATGAGCATGGATATGACGTTCCTGGGGACCGGCTCGGCCTACCCGTCCCCTCAGCGCGGCGCCTCGGCCCTGGTGCTGCGGACCCAGGGGGAGTGCTGGCTGTTCGACTGCGGGGAGGGAACTCAGACCCAGCTGATGAAGAGCCAACTCAGAGCCGGTGAGTCACTGCAGCTCCTCGTCGTGGGAAACTGAAACAAAGTTTTTAAAGTTCTTAAAAACAGCCTGAATAAACTGTTATTTCAATACCAAACTCTTCACCCTACCATCAAAACCTTTGAACTGATGTGAGGGTATTCATTACGTTAATTCTTCCTTTCCAATGAGAATAGACCTCTGAACGTTTTTGTCGTTGTTTTTTGTTCCATGGTGAAGTTAACTTAATTAGACTTCTTATGACATATACTATGACTTTTTTATAGCATAATGTACTAGGATTTTTTAATGACATATGGCATACTATCCTATGACTTCTTTTCACATGCTATACTAATTTTATAACATTTCTATGACATACTATGACTTTTTATGAAATTGTATACTTTGACATTTTAGACAATAAGACATTTGATGACATACCGGTACTCACTTTTTAAACCAGTTTATTGTGTAACCAGATATTTTACTAAATATGTAATACACTTTTGACCCCCCTCAAAAGTGAGTTGATTCATCTGAAGTGCTTATTCTTCTTCTTCTTGAGACAAACTGCTCTCTGTCTCCAAACTGTCATTATACCAGCTTCATGTGTCTCTACCCAGGTCGAATCACCAAGGTTTTCATCTCCCACCTGCATGGAGATCACCTGTTTGGTCTGCCTGGTCTCCTTTGCACTGTGAGCCTTAACACCAACCCTGAGCAGCAGAACCTGAACTGTGTGGACATCTATGGGCCCCGGGGCCTCCGGCACTTTCTAAGAGTGACACTTGGCCTCACAGGATCACAGCTACTCTTCCCTTACGCAGGCAGGTCCAAAGTGTACAACTGAGCTCGAATGTGTCCACACTACTGCAGTCTTGACACCCCTGGCAACCCATTAGTTTTAGCAGAAACAGCCGAGTATGGGTTGCACATACAGTCACTCAGTCACTTTTATGTCAAAATGAGTTTATCCAGCTATAAACTTTCTAGAAACAGACAGTTGACGTTAGGTAGCAGACATGTTACCAATACAGAATATGAAACATTGACCAAGACCTTTTGAGCAGCAGAGCAAACCTCCCCTGCAGGTTGAGTGTGTGTAGTACACAATGGACTGCTACCCATACCCAGAGATGGGAAGTTACGAAGTACAAATACTTTGTTACTGTACTTAAGTAGATTTTTCTGATATTTTTACTTTACTCTTTATTTTTGTGCTTACTTTTTTACTGTTACTCCTTACAACAGCCATATTTAAGCACACACCCACACACACACATTAAGATTCCTTTAAATGTGAAGGGGAAGATTAAAAAAGAGAAACTGGATCGGTGAATTTTCAAAGAATCACAATGGAATTCATGTTAGAAATCAGAAATACTTTAATGATCCCCAAACGTAAATTATGTGTTACAGTTGCAAGAGTATACAAACATCAGAAATATAAATAAAGAAATATAAGGAGTGTGGATAAGTACGGGATTTATATAGTTAAAGGAATTGTTATGATACAGTACTTACATAATTAAGGAGTTTTTTTTAAATATTTATTATAGAGGAAAGTTAAAAGTAACAATACATTACGATGTAAATGGGCCTGACTCTGTTTAAAAACTGGTTTTCAGCAGGTTCCTGTTCTGCAGAAACATAAAACATGGTACAGCAGGTTGGCACAGACATTTGTACAGAACATCGATATGGACTAGACTCTGATGTTGAACTGTTGTAATGGTGAACAGTAAAAATGAATAGATATTAGCAGCAGAGTATTGCACACATTTTAAGCAATGTCTTTGCAGAAAACAGACATCATCCAGTTTCAGCCTCTCTAAGTGTCTGTGTGTCAGACACTTTGAAGGAGGAGTTATAAAGTTTGAAGGCCACAGGGAGGAATGACTTCCTGTGACGCTCTGAGGTGCATTTTGGGAGAATAAGTCTTGCACTGAAAGTGCTTCTGTGTTTGAGCAGCAAGCCATGGAGTGGGTGGGAGACATTGTCCAAGATGACATGTAGTTTGGACAGCGTCCTCCTCTCTGACACCACAGACGGAGAGGAGTCCAGCTCTCTCCCCACACAGCACTGGCCTTGCGGATCAGTTTGTTGAGTCTGTTGGCGTCCGCTACCCTCAGCCTCCTGCCCCAGCATGCAACAGCAAACAGGATAGCACTGGTCACCACAGTCTCATAAAACATCCTCAGCATCGTCCTGCAGATGTTGAAGGACCTCACCCTCCTCAGAAAATAGATTCCTTCCTGTAGAGGGCTTGAGTGTTCTTGGCCCAGTCCAGTTTATTATCCAAGTGCACTCCCAGGTATTTGTAGTCCTCCACAATGTCCACACTAACGCCCGGGATGGAAACAGGGCTCACTGTTTCCTTGGCTCTCCTTAGATCCACCACCAGCTCCTTAGTCTTTGTCACGTTGAGCTGTAGAGGGTTCTGCTCACTCCATGTGACAAAATCCCCCGCCACAGCTCTGTTCTCAGCCTCGTCACCCTCGTTGATAAATCCTACACAGCAGAGTCAGGAGAAGACTGATGGCAGGACTCTGTGGTGGTTGAAGTCTGTGGTGTAGATGGTGAAGAGGAAGGGAGAGCGGACAGTCCCCTGCGGGGCCCCGGTGTTGCTGACCATGCTGTCTGACACACAGTGTTGCAGGCGTCAGGTAGTCCATATCTTGCTACTCAGTCCGAATCTTATTAACGTGGAGTCCCAGTCTCTGTCACAATAATCATAAATGTGATGTTTTAGGCCTATTGACAGAAATATCTTTAAAATGTAGCCAACGGCATGTAAAGAGCCTTTTCTCCATGTCCACTAAAGTTCCTCAGCGTAACATCTCTAGGAACATATGTGTGGTCCAGGTAGCTTTGTAGAAAAATAGTTGTCATTCACAAGGCTACTTTTACTTTTATACTTTAAGTAAATTGCCAGTCCTGTACTTTGTTACTTTTACTTGAGTAAATAAGTTAAATCAGTACTTCTACCAGAGTATTTTTTAACACAAGTATTTGCATTTCTACTGAAGTACGAGAATTGAGTACTTTTGGCACCCTGCCCAAATTGGCTTTACCTATATCTCATACACCCAGAATTTCCAATTTCAATTCAATTCATAGAACATGTAGCTTTTACGATAAAAATGATATTTTGCAAAACGTCATCAAGGTTTTAACGTAATCGCATCTATCAAGGTTTCAATTAACACTTTTACAGCCTTCTTTATTTGCTGTATTTTACACAGCAAACAAATTTACCATTGGACTTTATTAATTTGTATCTTTGTTTCGTTGTACTTAATTCTAATGTACTCTTATCTCATCTATATTATGTATTTGACTCTAGTACATGAGCTGGAGCCCACACCTGACCAGTGTCCAGCGGAGGGACAGCTCAGTCTGGAGGTATGTGACTGTTTTTGATGTTATCCCTGCTTGGTAATAAATCACGCCTTAGTTCTCTTTATAGTGTAAAGTACAATACAAATTATTTTCAATAGGGCTCAACCAATATATTAATACTTCATGCAGATATCAGTCTCTGAATTCCATTTATTTTATCACTGATATAAAAAGGACCCGTCCTTATATCTCACTTATGAATACAGTTCCTTTTCATTTGCCTACTAGCCTGTAGTTTTGGTCAAGCCATAATAATCAGGCCCGGTCCGAAAAACTGGTGTGGATTCTTTTTTTTAACCCAACTCCACCCTTAACTACCAAAGCATGAAATGGGCTTCTAGCAAACTAACCTTTTGCATATTTTTGCATTCATGATATTTGACAAAATCCATGTGTAATTTGTCCCCATGCATAATACTTCAAGCCTTCCCCTTCTGTGAGGTCAGTGCACATCTGCATCCATTTTGCATTGTTAATGTGTGTAATTTAAAACTTTGGCGTCCAAATGTCAACAAAGAAAATCAACCTACATTTTAAACTTGACTTTCATTCATTTATTGAAACTTATTAAACAATATTTCCTCAGCCCAATAGAACAGTGACAGTGTTCTTCACTCACACAGGAGAGAATCTTTATGTTTTGTGCTGTGTCTCTTCAGATGACGGCGGAGTGCGCCCCTCTGCACCCACAGGAGCAGCAGGGCAGGACGATCTCCCTGGACGTCTCCAGTGACTGTTACCTCCTCTTTGAAGACCAGAAGTTTGTGGTGAAGGCCTTCAGGTTGTTTCACCGCATCCCCTCCTTTGGGTTTTGCGTTCAGGAGCATGATCGAGCCGGAAGACTGAAGACGGAAATCCTAAAGGATCTAGGTCAATTTTTAGATTTCTTTCTTTATTTACTTGAATAGTTGTAGCAAAAAATGGCAGAAAAGTATAAATCTACTCAACGTATCCAATTTGATATTAAAATGTATAACTACACAACCACATGATCTTGCTTTCACTAACTCCCATGTAATATGATCCAGTGGCATAATATGATACCGTTTGTATCGTTGGTTGTGCCCGCTCTACTACTCATTAGACAATGAGAAGAACAGCAAAGAAGTGCAATTCCACTGACTGTGTCCCATCATTGAGATGCTTCAACAGCAGCTCCGCAAGGCTGGGGTCCATACCTCTAATCCATCATACAGTATATCTGAACTACACTATATAATTATTAGTTATATGGGTTACATATATGACCTTTATGACATTTTATGTCATACTATGCTGTGACTTTTAAATTACTTTTTTATGACATACTATACTAAGACTTTTTCATGACATGATATACTATAATTACATTCTTATGACATACTATACTATGACATACTATACTATGACATTTTTATGACATACTATACTATGACATTTTTATGACATACTATACTATGACATACTATACTATGACATTTTTATGACATACTATACTATGACATTTTCATGCTGTACTATTCTATGATTTCTTAATTGACATTGTTATGACATATATACCATACTATGTTTTTTTTAAATGAAATAATATACTGACTTTATGACATTTTTTATGACATACTGTACTATGACTTTATTATGAAATAAAATACTGACTTTATGACATTTTTATGACATTCTATATTGTGACTTTTTTATGAAGTAAATATCCTATGAAGTTATGACATTTTATGACATACTATACTATGACCTTTTTATGACATTTTACGGAATACTTTACTATTACTTTTTATGAACTTTTTGATACAGTCTACGTTTAAAACTCACTCAAGAAAGTAGTAGCGTTTTTAAAGCTGGTGAAATGAAATGAGAATCTAAGAAATTTAAAGAAATTTAGAAATTTGTTGACGTACTATACTTTTACTTTAACTACTTTTTATGTCAAACTATACCATGACTTTAAAATTTTTATAAGGTAGTATACTACGACATTTTATGACGCTTTACGACTTTACGACGTTTCTTTGACATACTGTCCTAAGACTTTTTATGATATTTTTATGACATACTATCTTATCACATTTTTATGAAACACTATACTATGACTTTTTATGACACTGATGACATACATTGACTTTTTATGATTTCTTTTTTTACATACTATACTATGACTTTAAAAGAAAAGAAAAAAATGTAGGGCAGTATATGACATTTTATTTATTTTATGACCTACTATGCTATGATAATTGTATGGCAATTTTATGACATCCTATACTTTGACATTTTCATGACATCCTATCTTATGACTTTTTATGATTTTATTTTACGTACTGTACTATGACATTTTATGAAATTAGTGTGACCTACTACACTATGAAGTTTATCCAAATTAAGTCTGATTCATCACCTAATACTTTAACACTCCTGTGGTACAATAAGCTATTTCTAAAAAGAAAGTGACTTCTAAATGGAAGTTGTGTATTATAAAGAATGATCTAATTTTGTGTCCCCTAGGACTGAAACCAGGGCCACTTTATGGCCAGCTGAAAGCTGGCGAGCCCGTAACTCTGGAGAGCGGGCGTGTTGTTTTGCCGGGTGAGGTGCTGGAAGAGGCCATCCCTGGAAGGAAAGTCTGCATCTTAGGAGACTGCAGCTCAGTTCTTGGGGAAGGACCACTGAGGTTGTGCAATGGAGCGGACGTTCTGGTTCACGAGGCCACCCTTGGGGATGAGCACAGAGAGAAAGCAATGGACCACGGACACAGTACACCTAAGATGGCGGCGGCGGTGGCTCGGGCCTGCTGTGCGCAGAGGCTAGTGCTGTACCACTTCAGCCAGAGGTACAAACCCTGTTCCCTGCAGAAGGAAGGAGAAGAGGATGATGTCTCAGAGCTCAAGAGACAGGCGGATGATGCTCTGCAGGACAGTGGTGTAGAAGTAACTCTGGCTGAGGACTTTCTTACTCTGCCCATTCCCCTCAGAAGACCAAGACAATGAACTGCTACTCTAGTTTTTATATTGCCTCATTATATATTGACAATCTCATGTTTATGTTTGTTGTTAATGTTAAACAAAAGAAGAAAATATTCCTACATCAATAAAGATAGTTTCTTGAACATTTCTCATTTTGATTGTCCATATTCCTGGATGTACATTTTCTTTTTCATAAACATAACTGCTATAATTTTTCTTTTTTAAACTTCAAAACATAATATTAAATGCATGTGTTTCTGACTCCTGATTGACTCCCACCCGACTCCTATCTGTCTCTTGTCTGGCTCCCATCTGACTTCCGCTTGACTCCCGCCGATAATTTTGAATATAAGGGTTTACATTAATAATCACAGTCATCATGCAATTATTACGAAGGATAGCAAGGGTATTACAATAATAACAAATAAAACTTGACTCCAGCTGAACCCCGCCTGACCCCCTCAAAAATGAGTTCATTCATCTCAAGGGGATATCCTTACATTTAACACTCTATAATCTAATTTACCTGAGACAAACTTCTCTCTCCCTCTCTCTCTCTCTCTCTCTCTCTCCCCCCCCCTCTCAACATTTTACCATTTCAGCCGGAGGTACAAACCCCTGTTTGCAGAAGGAAGGAGAAGAGGAGGATGTTTGAAGCTCAAGAGACAGAAGAAGACATTTATATGACATACTATTCTATGACTTTTCATTGATGTACTTAATATACTATTATCTATTTTATAAGTGCAGACCTGACGTAAAATAACGCAGTTTCTGTAATTCCTCCTGATATTGGTGTTTTTATGACATTGGGCTATGACTGACTACATGATCCTGTTGTGTTCGTGTTTTAGAAGAATTATTATTTTGAGACATGTTTGCAGTGTTTTGGTAGATATTGTGTATGATATTAGTATTTAGAAAATTACTGTTGGAGTTTAGTTGACAATATGTGATTTTGAGCTTAAGTTAACCATTTTGCCAGTTGTGTGTTGTAGGTGTATTGGTGCATTAATAGTTTGGTAAAATTGTTAAAAGTAGTGAAAAAATTGTCATTGCAATCGTAAAAAACTGTTAGGTAACGTGTGTAAATGCTAAACTTCATTACACTTGTTTTATCATGACATAGACATCTTTCATAATGACACTAAGTGTGAAAAGACTATATTGCTATTAAGAGTACAACATTGTGTTACTTTAATGTGAAGAATCAAAAAATTATGAAAAGGATGAAAAGGATGCAACTGATAAGTGAAAAAAGATTGAGGATGCATTCCAACGTTGACACACTATCACTGCAATAACTATACCAACTTGCAGCTGTCTATTGTTACCTCTGGATTGTTATACATGTTTGTGTCTAGGTCAAATATGTAGGTATCATTATTAAATAAGAATAGATGTACATTGAAGAGATTTCTCATAACTTAAAGGATCAAAATACATTTCTTTCAATATCTAGTCATGCAGATAGTTTGGGATTTATTTGTCCAGGATCTGAGATACCTGAATGGAATTGTCTTTGTAGTTTTCATAGCACTGCAAAATGATATTTGCCAAACTCAAGTGCATCAGTTTTTTTAAGGAACAGTATCCTTGTTACTCTGTATAATCCACAGACCTTCCTCTGTTATGCTAGGTGTTTTGCTAGATTTGAAAAGACATTGATTTGAACATGGTGGGCCTTAAGAATGCACGGAATGGCAAGCACATCTATTCTAATTACTTTCCTACCATCACCATGCTGTCAGCTGCTCTTTAATTACCTAACAACACACTGGTCACTATCCTATGCACTGCACACTGTCACCATGAGCCTTCAAACTGTCTTCCTCACGCTCTTAGTTTGTTTTCAAATTTCCTCACTTCTCTCCCCTCAACCAAACTCCGCTAAGAAGCAGGGCTGCTTCAAAATCAACAACTGCAAGTGTATCATGAAGGATGGGAGCGGGGTGATAAATCTGAATGCTATGGGAGACGCAGAGGGTTTCCTGGGGCATTTCAAGCCTGTGTCAGCTGAGAACATGTCAGTAGGAGCAGAAATCCTCCTGTCCTTCAGCCCCTGCCAGCCCTTCTCACAGCCAGAGGACCTGATAGGAGCCGACTGTACCAACGTTGCTGCATGTCTCATTGTCAGGTAGAGTAGACAAGACATTCAAATATGTGCTTGTGTAGTAAAACTGACTTTTTATAGCCTTTTTGATGAAGCATGTTGGATGCATACCAGGGATCTTTAGCTGTGCCTGGCACCCTTATAGCGTAATTTTTTTAAACGTTATTCTGCATTGAATTATGTGAGGATAGAAGACAACAACTCTGAGAAAACTTCTTTTAATGCTGAGCCACATGGCCATTATTACAAAGGTGAGGTGGAATTACAAATGAAATTGGATATGTACTTATGGAAAAGCAGACATTTCCAAAATGCAGTAATAATGACTTTTGAAAATTCAAGATTCATGCAAGATTGATCAATGGCTGACAAGCACTGTTTCTGAAAATGGCTCAAAATGTTTTTCATAATTTTCTAGGCATTTACAGTTACTAATTTTAGGTTGAAAATGTTGTGATATTCATAGGGCAGAACTCCTTACCTAACAAAAGAAAAACAAATAACTTTGAACTTTTTTTTGCAATTGTTTTATAAGGGTGCTAAAACAGGGCTAAAATGGTCTCTGACGCAGACTGCATGCACTTTCTTTCCAAATTTAGAAGAATAAGACACCAGCTTTTGTCTAAAATATTGGATCACTAACAATAAGGAAACTAATATCAATAGCCTTATTTTGCAATTTTTTTTTAATAATAGTTATTTGTTTATCTACCTAATATTTTTGTTGATCACAATTGTTGACTTCAATCCAAAGAAATTTTTTGTAAGAATGTTTCCAACCTCGTTTTGAGTGTGAATTTTCAGATTTAGATTCTGTAACCTCAATTTGGATTGGATATGTCAATAGACATATTGTCCACGTAGAGTGTGAATATTGTATGACGTCAAGATTCTTCCTATTTTTTTTTCTTTTTAGTCACAAGTCTCGAATTCAGGTGAAGACTAAAGCAGAATGGCTATACTTATACTTATATCCTGTTGAACTAACTCAAATTGCCTTTTGCTGCAATTTCCACTTCAAAGCAAAGTGAAGTTCTGGGTAATTCATATTAAATTTATGAGACAGTGGATGTGACTTGTGTCAGTGCCTCTGGTTTTGGTCAGTGCTGGAAGGGTTCAGATTCTCTACTCACCTACGCCACAGATCAAATGCAATTACAAGTAAAAGTCTTACGTTCAAAACCTAAAAGTAATATTCAGAAATGCTGTCAGCTCACTGTACTTTTAGTGTAAAAGATTGAGCACAGCTGGTTTTATCTTTAACAATGCATGGTATTTTAAGTTTATTAATATAATTTCTATCTGAAAAGTAACTAGTAAGTATAGCTGTTGACTTAAAGGGAAATAAAGAGTAAAATTTACAATTTCTTTTTTCATATTGTAGTGGAGCAGGACCATGGCACCACATTTCTCGAAGTAGGGTGAATAAAGTCTAACAAGACTGATCTTGTTCTATCTATCTATCTATCTATCTATCTATCTATCTATCTATCTATCTATCTATCTATCTATCTATCTTGATTCTATTGTATATTATTTTTAAAGTTAGTGTTGTGACCACAAGGGGGCATCAACACTGAAAGTGTGAAGACACTTTCTATTATTTAAAAAAAAGGTTTGCACTAACTGTAGATGATTGTGGTGTATAATTAATTGTTTCTTATAAAACAGTTTTTCAAGTACTTGGAAAGTGGTCTGTCTAATAATGGTTGTCAGGAGGGTGGGGGGGGGGGCTTAATTTCTTCCTTGGGCCCCACAAAAGTCTGACCCCTGGCCCTCACATGCATGTTGGGGAGAACAGAATGTTTTTAGATAGAGTTGAGCGTTGGGTGGATCCGCAGAGGGTCAAAGCCAAAGACAATGTGGCACCACTGTCTCCACAATTCATCAACTTCCAGTTTGAAGGCTACAACTACATTCCACGGTAAAGGCAACTGCCAAGCACCCGCCATCCATTCTACAGCGTGTTTCTGACTGGGAGATGTAGGTGGACCTGGGACGTAGGCTCGTCTTCCTGCAAGACATCGCAGTGAGCTTACTCTGTCCGGACCTGGTCAGGAGCAGCAAGACCATCTTAGTAGCTGAACCTACGGTCGGCTGTTGTGGTTTCCCAGCAACATCTTTGCGCTGTTTCTTACACAAGGTTGGCCTGGATCCACCAGGGAGATAGCTCAAGATGGCTGTGGCTGAAGAGAGCCCGCAGTTGGAACCCCTCTTCGGGTGAAGGCTAAATGCTCTTTGCTGCCCCACTCAGGTGAAGCATACAGGTTAAGGGGCGAAACGCTAATGAACTCAAGACACGTGCTGACGAGGCAGAGGGGTCCTTAACAGTGTGGATGCTCCGCCACCTTCTCACTGTGGAACCAGAGATGTAGTGAAGGCTAAACGCACGTAAACGCCGTTTATGCACCTCTCAAAATTCGGAAATGGCGTTTACCCACCTCCAAAGTGCGTTTATCCACCTCTGAATAGCCCATCGTCCCAAAGCCATTCTAAATCGAGCTTCTGTTGTTTTAGTTTCATATTGTTCATTAGTAGTTTCATAGGTTGTTAAACCTAAGACGAAGTCTATCATATAGCGCTGCATTACTGTCAGTGTTGACGGTGTTCGGGGTGTAGTGCCCTCAACGTTGCCTTCCAGGCAGCGTTGCCTGGAAGGCACTAGGATCGGGCAATGGTTGGGTGCCTTGAAGTCACGGTCGCAGCGCTGCCTTGAAGTCGACGTTGGGGGCTTAGAACATCAAGCAGTAAGCAGGAGTCAAGATTCGTCAGTCACACTATCCTACATTATACATGTCTCAATGGCAGATCCATGCCACTGACTCAAAAAGCCCCGGCATTGATTAGGTTAGCCTACCCCTTTCAGACATGACGTTGCAGGTCACCTAGCTACCTTTTCCCATTAGTGAAATTCAGGATATATTGTCTGATAAATAACTGGATGTTACAGGATATATTGTCTGATAATAACTGGATGTTACAGGATATATTGTCTGATAAATAACTGGATGTTACAGGATATATTGTCTGATAATAACTGGATGTTACAGGATATCTTGTCTGATAATAACTGGATGTTACAGGATATATTGTCTGATAATAACTGGATGTTACAGGATATATTGTCTGATAATAACTGGATGTTACAGGATATATTGTCTGATAATAACTGGATGTTACAGGATATATTGTCTGTTTACAACTGGATGTTACAGGATATATTGTCTGTTAATAACTGGATGTTACAGGATATATTGTCTGATAATAACTGGATGTTACAGGATATATTGTCTGATAATAACTGCATGTTACAGGATATATTGTCTGATAATAACTGGATGTTATTTCATTCTCTGGTCACTTAAAGTTAGTGACAAAAGCTCCCTTTGCTAGTCCGCTAGCTAGTTATTGTTGTCGCTCTAGTTAGCTGTTTGCGGTTTTGCGGGTACGGTAAACGTTTCCATGGTAACAGCGAGTTGGACCAATCAGAAACGTTGCTGTTACGCTTAGAATTTTTTGTAATGTAGTTTTTCTAGGTAAGACAGGGGATCATTGTTTTTCTTATAATGTTACAAGGTTGATATCATACAGACTTCTAGCTTCATCAGGATCAGAAACTGGGTCAGTCTACCTCAGATGGTTTAGATAATGGCTGATCATCTAAATTCTTATGGAGAAAATTAATAGGGTTTTTTAATAAATATATATATATATATATATATATATATATGGCCGTGGCCCACCTTATTGGTGATTGTTTCATGGTCCACCTGGTCACAGAATTTACAGTTTACCCACCTCTTTTTTTACCACTACACCTCTGTGTGGAACAACATCCCAATGACACCATACCCAAGCAGCTCTTTCTATTCCTGCTTGTATCAAAGCATCTTTGATGTTTCTCTCACCTTGAATTGTATCTTTTGAAGCGTTCCAATCCCATATTAATATGTTATTTCTTGCCATGTTATTTTATATCTTGCCAGGCTCAACAGATACAGTAGCCGCTATATCACTTATGGAAGACATGACGGGAATGAATTCCACTACAATGACACCCTGAAGATGCTGTCTGTCTCATACTTTGGTGAGTTCAAAAACCAACATGTTTATATTTAACAACTAACAATTCATGTCATTCATTAGTTGTTATCTCCTGTTGTAGTTCATGCCGGGCAGCCGCTGACAGTAGTGCATTACCACTGCAATCCAAACCAGTCCACTTCTTTTATCCGGGACCAGAAACTCGGGACTGGGGAGCCCTTGCAGATCTGGGTGGAGAGCCACTGTGCCTGTCCAAATGCCTGTGCTATGGGAGATCTGGGTATAGGCACCATCTTCCTCATCATCCTCTCCCTCAGTGCAGCTGCATACTTCATCCTTGGTAATGCCTGTTTTTACATTCAGTTTAGATACTGCCAAGAAAGTGAAGTGCAAGGATTACTGTAAGAGAACAAGACTGAAATACCTGTTTCAGGCATTACAGTCTACACAGACTCCAATGTTCATTACAGAGCACCATAGTGTTATTGGACAGTTTTATCTTACTAGTAGTAAGAAAGTAAGTTCATTCAGGTACACTCTCGTCATAGATTTAACTATTTATTGCAACATATGGAAATACAGTTCTGCTTGGAATGGATGGCTCTGCTCTCATAAATGCTCCCTTGATTCTGTATACAAGAGTGGCCCCAAAGCAAGACATTGAAAACCGTTCTAAACCCTCTTCTTGTGTGATGTGTGATGTGTGATTGATAGAAATGATAATCCAACCAGTGGGCGTATGACTTCGTGTCCAGCATGAACAAAGACAATGATTAATTTACTTAAGTTGTAAAGCAGCTTTCAGGAGCAGAATGTCACAATGTTCTTTACAAATAGAAATAAGGCAATGGGCACTACTACAGACTTAGGAAGAATAAAAACTCTATTCAGGAGGGTGTTACAGAACAGAAAATGCAATCTCTAAAATGGAAGGCTGTTTTCTCTGGGACCATGAAGGAACAACTGATACTTTAGGTTTAAGAGTGGGATTAGAACAAGCTGTGGGATGGAGGATTGAAATCATTTGTACTCAGCAAGTTTAAGCCTTACTTGCAGTTAAACTTGCTGAGCAACCCCCTGGAAATTTTCAGCAGTGGGTGCTGAGGCAGGGGGAGCCACGGTCCACGTAGATTTTAAAGATACTATGGTACACAAGTTCTGTATTCTGCGGACAACACACTCGCCCCTCCTTTCAATGAAGTACAGCTGAGCTGAAGAGTACAAACTATATCCCATCAGGACATTCTAAAATGCTCAACTTGATAAAGCTTATGTGGGTTAATTTACCTAAACAATGATCACTGATCACCAAACTTCTCTCTATTGAACCAAAGTCCACTTATCATGGACATTGTCTGACATTATAGTGATCATCTCTGCTTCATAAGAGCCTATTGTAAGGAAAAAGCTTAAAGAACAACAATCAATGATTACAAAATTACTCATGGCCATATTTTGTCACAAACACTGTCAAAAAAACTAAACCACAGGCTAAACATTGTTTAATGTACCTAAATAATAATCAAATATTACCAAATTTATAACCACTAATGAAGCAGAAATGCTTAATGTCAGAAAACGCCCTTAATAATTGGATGATTAGTTCGATTTTTTGACAGTTTCCAGTGATTTTGAGGAGCAATATGAGAGAGAAGTTGGTAATCTTTGTTTGTTGTTTGTGTACATTAAACCACGTTAATCTTTTTTACAATTCGCCTATCCCATTATGGCCTACATAGCAAACTCCAAAAACCAGCAATGAAAAAAGTAGGCTAAATCTAAATCTATGTGAATGTGTGCATATAAACTAAAATGTTATGTATATGGTGGAACCAAGGTAAATAATATATTATTAGCAATACATGCATATTCAAAATGTCTGTTAAAACAAGGAGCTTGACGCACCAGGATCGGTTTTCTAGATGACAATGTATGATTAATTCAGAACAAACACAAGTACATTAAGTGTTCATATACCGCATATAAAGGCCAAAAAAGGCCTAAGTGCCACAAAGTAACAGACTATGCAAAATCTTTTTCCAAATTCTAAAAAGTTACAGGCTATTTGTTTCTTTATAATAGGGATACATAAATCACAATCCAAACAGATGCTGGACACCGTGTCTCTGCCTTACAATGATTTGGTCAAAAGAATACATGCATAGGTCGAAAGGTCAAACCGCATAATAGATTTATAGCATTTTTTTACAAAGAATTATTTTTAAAAATCAAAGGATGGGTTTTTTGAAAAACTAAGTTTTGTGCATTGTGTAAGAGAGTTAGTTGAGTGCAACAAAAGTGTTTTGACATGAATAGGTCAAAAGGACAAGATGCATAATAAATCTTTCGAAAGTGCAGAATGTCCAACGGCCAATACAGAACCAACTTTACCACGGTTAGGGAGTCAGGTTTTCAGGCGGCGAAGTGTGAAAGACCTTTCGGATCCAGCAGTAGACACTGTAAACTCGTCTCTAGAGCTGATACAAAGCAAGTTCTCTGACTGAGTGGAATACTTGTTGTTTTGAAAGTACTAAAAGTATCCCTCTCTTCATCCTACACACCCCAAACATGACGCACAAAATGTCAAGGACCAGAAACAACAACCAAATATATTTAGAAGCTATCATTTTATTGTCATTGCAGTTTTAAAGCTTTGCCACCAGGTGGTGGCAGCACCCGCAGCACCCTGATTCCCAAACCAATGGAATTACTAAAACGTGTCCTCTGGAGACAGTGGTGGAGTCATTTTAAACTATTTACACTAGAGTAATTCAATTTTTAATGCTTCATACAATAATTCTACTACTAAGCTACATTTATATTTATTTGACACACCTTGCCATGTACCAAAGATTTGCACAGACATACAGACTATGGACCAGCCCATTGCTTACCATTTACAGACCCCTTTAAATTCAGGAGCCATCTCCCTTTTGATTTTTCTGTCACAAACCAAACACTGTCAAAAAGTATGAACAGCGGTGGAAATACATCTTCATTTCTCATTTTGCTCTGCTGGATTCCTTTCAGATTGTTTTCATAGTCAGTCTAGTTTTTTTCCATTTATGAGTCATGTTGATGACCCAACTATGTACTGTATACAGTAATATGTACTGAGAATAGAATTTTATATATGTCACAATTTTGACGAGATGCAAGAGATGCTAAATCCATGACATTTATAAATTGATAAGTGAAAAGTTTAATTAGTTGAAATAATGAGTTACTCCTTTTCCTCTTTCATAATTAAAATTTACTTTAAATAAAACAAATGAAAAATCCTTATTTAATAGCTCATAATTATGAGTTATCTTGTAATTATGATTTTGTATAATTTATTAAAAGTTTTGATCTTATTATTCCATAACTTTGATTTAATCTAACCCTGACTTCTAATGTTTCACTTAGTGTCTCAGCATTTTAGACTTTTTTGACTTTCATTCAGACTTTTTGTATCTGTTTTCTTCCTGGTGGGAATGGGCTTTGAGGATTGACACTTACAGTAACATTCTATTATTACACAGTTTCAGTGACTTTCTATTTCCTTTGATTCCGCCCACAGGTTCCTGTGCTCTCAGGCCTTTTCAGAGCAGCAGTGGAGTCCAGATCTCTCCAGAGCACAGTGTGTGGTGTATGATCTGCTACCTCTGTACTGAGAGTAGGTCTGCAAGAAGACACTACACAGAGACAGCACACTGACATCGAGGGTCAAGAGTCAGCATGGTTTTGTTTCTGCAATTTGCTCAAAGGGACGGGCTTGCGCTCTGTAAACTTGTACACTGCATTGTGTGGACTTAATCAGTACATGGAAAATTTCTTCTGGTTAGATTGCATAAAATCCCATGTTTTGTGTCTATTTAATACATTTTGAAAAATGAAGGTATTAATTAAACATTATGCAAAAAAAGGCATTTGACAGACACAGTAGCAATTGTAAATGGGAAAATCCTACAAAGTGGCCTTTTGACCAGATCTGTTTTTATTTGCTGATAAGGAAACTTACTTTAACCAACTACTAATTACGTTTTTTTCTTGTCTTTTTACTTTTCCAGCCATTATTACACTGTAACACAAAAATGTATATGTATATGGCTAATAAATGGCTAAACAAATATACCTGAAATTAGTAAAGCAATACACATCCAAACTGTCTAAAAGCTCTGGTTAAAAAACTGAATGACAAAACTACAACTTACATATTCTTGCTAATGCACTCTGTTATGGTGTAGTTTCTATTTTGGGCAGACTCCCCAGTATGTCAATATGTGTGGGGCCTCCATTTATCCAGCTGCAGACAAAAACATTGGCTCAAATTGTTATCTGTCAAGGCTGCACAATTAATAACACTTTGTGATATTGAAATCACAATATGGACTAATGCAATAACATATTGAGCGTGGGTGGGGGTTGGGGTGCAATATTTGTTAAAGGCAAAATATGTGTCCACCATTCTAAATGAAGTACTGTGGTGCTGCAGACATGTCCCGGCCTACGCACAGTATTCTACAGACTGAAGAAAAAGAAATCTTTGTTAAGTACAGATCCTTGCATAAATCATGCATTCATTTTTTCTTTTTTAATTTTAATACTTCCAAAGAAAATTAGAATAATGCTACGAAAAATGATCATTTCTTCCATCATCGTGAATCATATCGCAATTGCAGCATCAGTCAAAAATAATTGCAATTAGATAGTTTCCTCATATTGTGGAGCCCTTTTATCTCTTATCAGTTCTGAGATTTGTTGTCCTTTATACTTATTATATACAGTATATGTGATATAATAATTCTAAGTTTTATTTGTACAACACCTATATAAATAGCATACATAGTGCTTTAGCAGAAGAAACTAAAGCACAAACTAAAATGAATATAAACAGCACATCAGTACACAAACCTATGCATACACATTAAAATATGGAGCAGCTCTAAAGGTACACGGAAACATATAGAATTAGAAAATAGATTGAAGATAAGGGGAAATAGCAAGTTATAGGAGGAGTGGCAATAAACAGAGAAGAGGCAAAAGGATAAAAAGGATAAAAAAGACTGCATCATATGAAAGCAAGTCTATAAAAATGTGTTTTAAGAAGGGATTTGAAAGAAGTCACTGATTCAGCAACTTGGCCTCTCAGCCGTGCTATCAGATGGTGTGCTGGGCAAAGTGTCCGGTCCTGTGTTGGGTTGGTCTCCTCTGGTGTGTGAAGGATTGGCCTTGGATTCCGGAGCGTTGGTCTCCTCTGCTGGAGTCCTGCAGGGAGCACAGAAGTGATGAAGTAGTCTCAAAACACTACCTTGCTTTTGACAGCTGTGGAGGATTGTATAGTCTTGGCTAAATATGTCATGGGCGCATCTCTTTACAGGACATCTTCTGACTGTAAACCCGTACAAGAGGCTTTTCCTAAAGGTTGCACATTTTCTATAAAGTTGGACATGCATTGATATAACAGTCATGATTACCTTGGTAATAATTACCACCATAGCCTCCCACCATTAATTACCTTCAAACTTTGTGTTGAT
This sequence comes from Etheostoma cragini, assembly GCF_013103735.1. Taxonomy (NCBI): domain Eukaryota; kingdom Metazoa; phylum Chordata; class Actinopteri; order Perciformes; family Percidae; genus Etheostoma; species Etheostoma cragini. Next base: position 9,400,354 of record NC_048411.1, on the reverse strand, counting down.
GAACAACACTTAGAAAGCAATGCCATGTTCCTTGAAGAGTGACACAATACGATCCGTACCTGAGACCCAGACCAGTTCATGATTGTATTAGTTCCTATTGTCATGATTTTCATTGTTGTTGTAATTATTGTTGTTGTTATTAAACTTATTTTTATAGTTATTGGTGTTATTATTATCATTATCATCATTACTGTCATTATTATTAATTTAATTATTATTTATAACGTTATCATTTTTGTCATTATGTTCATCATTAATATCATGTGTTTCATCAACATTTTTACTGTTTCCCCGCTTGTTTTATGTTAATGTCAGTTTGTTCAATAATATGTTGCGAAATAAAAAAATCAAAAAAATCTAGTGAGCCCTTTAATTTTGATAACATTAAGAAAGTATCTCAGGTTATATTTTATTATGATAAATACATATTACTTTTTTCATAGTTTAATGTCTAATTAAGGTAAGGCGATATTATGACATTATAGAAATATTGGGCACTTTTTAGGCATATATCACAAAACAAAACAGGCAGAAGTACAGATATATTTAGTTGCTCAAGAAAGTAACAATGGTGCCCCTCACTGCCAAACACACACACACTGAACTTACCATCTCCTTATCTCAGTGTTCTGTTGAATTGTTGGAAACTGTGAGACGATGCCCGTACATCGCAAGTAAATCCACGTTTAAACACTCTTAAATACGGGAAATGTGCTGCTAATGTAATGGTTAACCTGCATACACCTCGTACGAGCTGACGTTATTTCTAATGATAGCTAACTCAAATATGTTAGAAATTAGGTACAAGCTAAGTTGAGATTTTTTACTGTTAAACATTATCTATGCATTTTACAAGTAACTGACGCCAGCTAGCTGTTACTTTACTTTAGATATTGAGCAGTGATTTATGGTTTATTTTGATGTGACGGTGGTCAATACATTCTCAATAACAGTTAGCAGTCAGTGCACAAGGTAGGCTAACAATTCCTTTTGCTTTATACCATTTATTACCATGTAGCATGCAATTAATAGCCCAGTCTTTAGCCAGGCATTTAGCAAAGTTGACTTAGCATATTGTCATTTGTGAACGCATAATGTTGTTGTTTGCAATGCATAATGAACCAGGACCATTTTAGGATTGTCATTTAGTAGAATTCAACAGAATTTAGGCAACAGTATCTCACACAAATTAGGTGAGGCTGTCACTTCCCAATGTGAGGAGAGTACAGATTTGAGTTGCACATGCTCAGATGTGGAGTCAGATCGGCTCTGGTTGAGGGCAGATGTTAGTTGCGCATGCTCAGATTTAAATTTGTGGAATCCATAAAATAATAAAAATTTCTCATTATAAATAATAGCAGAAGTTGGAAATCATTTAAAAAACGTTGTCGCTATCTGGCTATAATTGTTTCATTGCTAACGTTAGCTCAAAACACCATTCAACTTGAATGCCTCTCCATTGTCATCGTGTTAAACCAGCCAATAGCGCACCAGGTAGATAAGCCAGTTTGTGAATGGTTCTCGCAAAATTTGGAACTGAAGCAGGAAAATTAAACATGCAGGTTCCAGTGTGCGGGGATACTCACAAGCCCCCGACTGACTGTTGTTTATGCATATGGACCAAACAAGAGTTCGGAGTATTCAGCCTTTTCTGGAGACCATGAATGGTGTCCTGTATGGGGCTTCAGTGGGGGACTCCATAGTTATGCTGGGGGACTTCAACGCACTCGTGGGTGATGAGGGAGATGCTTGGAGAGGCGTGATTGGGAGAAACAGACTCCCTGATCTGAACCAAAGTGGTTGTCTGTTGTTGGACTTCTGTGCTAGTCATGGATTGTCTGTAACAAACACAATGTTCAAGCAAAGGGATGCTCATGAGTGTACGTGGTACCAGAGCTCCCTAGCCAAAAGGTCAATGATTTAATTTATAATTGTTTCATCTGATCTGAGGCCTTATGTTTTGGACACTCGGGTGAAGAGAGGGGCAGAGCTGTCATCTGATCACCATCCGGTGGTGAGTTGGGTCAGGGGGTGGGGGAAGACTCTGGAAAGACCTGGTCAGCCCAAACGGGCAGTGCGGGTAAATTAGGAACTTCTGGAGGAGGGCCCTGTCCGATGGACTTTTAACCCGCTCCTCCGGCGGAGCTTTTCGTACATCCCTGTGGAGGCGAGGGGCATTGAACCTGAGTGGACAATGGTCAAAGTTTCTGTTGCTGAAGCTGCGGTGGGGACTAGTGATCTTAGGGTCTTAGGTGCCTCAAGGGGCGGTAACTTACAAACACCCTGGTGAACATCGGTGGTCAGGGAAACCGTCCGACTGACGAGGGAGTCTTTCCGGGATATGCTATCCCGGACGACTCCAGACGCAGTTGCAAGGTACCAATGGGCCCGAAGGGCTGCAGCCTCTGCCGTGACAGAGGCAAAGCAGCGGGTGTGGGAGAAGTTTGGAGAAAACATGGAGAAGGACTTTCGGTCGGCAACAAGGTGCTTCTGGAAACCGTTTGCCACCTCAGGAGGGAGAGATGAGGAATCAGTGCTGTATACAGTGAGGATGATACGTTGTTGACCTGAACTGAGAAGGTAATAGGGCGGTGGAAGGAGCACTTTGAGGAACTGCAAAAGCCAGCTGACACATCTTCTGTAGTAGAGGCAGAGCTGGAGGATGATGGGGGATTGTCAATTTCCTTGGTGGAGGTCGCTGAGGTAGTCCAACCACTCCACAGTGGCAAAGCCCCGGGGATTGATGAGATCCGGCCAGAAATGCTGAGAGCTCTGGGTGTGGAGGGGCTGTCTTGGTTGACACGCCTCTTTAACATTGCATGGAAGTCTGGGACAGTGCCTAAGGAGTGGCAGACCGGGGAACCAGAGGGTGTGTGCCAATTACAGGGGCATCACACTTTTCAGCCTCCCTGGTAAAGTCTACTCCAAGGTGCTGGAAAGGAGGGTTCGGTCAATAGTCGGACCTTGGATTGAAAAGGAACAATGGGGATTTCGTCCTGGTCGTGGAACAACGGATCAGAACTTTGCTCTTTCAAGGATCTTGGAGGGAGCCTGGTAGTATGCCCAACCAGTCTACATGTGTTTTGTGAATCTGGAGAAAGCGTATGACCGGGTCCCCAGGGAGACACTGTGGGAGGTGCTGCAGAAGTATGGGGTGAGGGGGTCCTTTCTCAGGGCCATCCAATCTCTGTATGACCAAAGTGAGAGCTGGATCCGGGTTCTCCGCAGCAAGTCAGAGTTGTTCCAGGCGAGGGTTGGCCCCCGCCAGGGCTGCGCTTTGTCACCAATCCTGTTTGCAGTATTAATGGACAGGAAATCGAGGATTGGCCGGGGTGGAGAGGGGTTGCAGTTCGGTGGGCTCAGGATCTCATTGCTGCTTTTTGCGGATGATGTGGTCCTGATGGCATCATCGGTTTGTGACCTTCAGAACTCACTCGATCCGTTCGTAGCCTAGTGTGAAGCGGCTTGGATGAGGATCAGCACAAATCTGAGGCCATGGTTCTCAGCAGGAAACCAATGTAATGCTTTCTTCAAGTAAGGAGTGAGTCCTTACCCCAAGTCAGTCAGTTTTTGTTCCTACCCTCACCTATGGTCATGAAGGCTGTGTCATGACCAAAAGAAGAGATCCAGGTTACAAGCGGCAGAAATGGGTTTCCTCAGGAGGGTGGCTGGCGTCTCCCTAAGAGATAGAGTGAGAAGCTCAGTTATCCGAGAGGAGCTCGGAGTAGAGACGCTGCTCCTTTGTGTCAATAGGAGCCTGTTGAGGGGTTCGGGCATCTGGTAAGGATGCCTCCTGGGTGATTCCCTAAGGAGGTGTTCCAGGCACGTTCAACTGGGAGGAGGCCTCGGGGAAGACCCGGGACTAGGTGGAGAAAGGCCTGGGAAAGCCATGAGATCCCTTAGTTGGAGCTGGTTGATGTAGCTTAGGAAAGGGAAGTTTTTGGTCCCCTGCTGGAGCTGCTGCCCCGGCGACCCAATACCGGATAAGTGGAGGAAGATGGATGGATGGATGGATGGATGGATGGATGGATGGATGGGATTCCAGACCAAGCTGCAAGGCAAAATCTAATCGCTGGGGGAGTAGGTGGGGTTTACCCAGTCTACCTGAATACGGTATAGTACTGAAACGTATATTTTTGAAAGTCAAAACTGTGACGCACCGGTGTCACGTTGATGATTATAGTCTGATTTTTGCGAGGATCTGTACCAAACAAAGATGTTTCTTCTGTCTGTAGGAAATGATTTTTAAGATGGGACGTTTCTGCAGCACCACACTACTTCAGTCAGAATGGGGTGGGGCACATTATTTGTTTGCCTTTAACAAATCTTGTGCCCCACCCCTGCAATTGGGATATTGCACTAGTCCATGTTGCGATTTCGAAAGAAATTGCGACTACTTTAGCAGCCATTTATCCAAACTTCTCAAGGTTAACTGTTTTACCCTCCATGTCTTTATACATATCTACATGTTTCACAGACCATCCTGAAACTTCCTCCTCTTTAGCTTTTTCATTGCATGGAATGTTTCCATGGATAGGCCAGATCCCATTAGATTACATCGTCTGTAAATGCATAGGAAAATATATTTTGTATATTTTGTCTCCCCAATCACAGAAGAAGATATTATCTGAGGAAAAGCGCATAAAAAATCATGCAGATGGCTGCTCTCCTATGAGTCGCCACACCACCTCCAATAACTCCTACCTCATCTCCTCTGTCACACTGCCCTGCTCCTCAACGTCACCGAGCGATGAAGGTAGATACAGATGGAGTTGGGAAACCTTTACGGTGCCGGGATGTCCGTGACGAGCCTGCCTCTTCCTGTTGCAGGGGGTTGTGCGAGTTTCTGGGAGGAGAATGTATTTCAAAGAGTCCGTCATCACTATCAGAAATGCAGCTCAAATTCGCAATGTTAAAGGCTTGATGTTAACCAAGGCGAAAAGCTTAGTTTAAAGTTTAGTTAGTATGTTTAGTTAGTATGTTTGGTTAGTGTGTTTAGTTAGTATGTTTACACTATGCGTTTATTGTGTTTCTGACTTTGAGGCAGATGCATCTGGGTGTAAGTTTGTTTGCCTTATAGATTGTTGTGGACTTGCTGCTTTGCTGCTGTTTGCTGCTTTTATGTTTTTGATGTTTCTGTGTACTTTGTACTTGTGTGTGTATGTGTAACTGTACAGCTGCCTGTCTTGACCAGGACACTTTTGAAAATGTTTTATACCAATGAGTTTTTTTCCTGGTTGATCAAAGGTTTAATAAAATAAAAATATAATAAATATTTTCATGTATGCAAAAAAATCATTAAAATAAAAATGGAGGATTTTATTTTGAAAATGATCTTTTTCTGGGCAAGAAAAGTGTTATAGGAAGCCAAAATGGAGAAAAAAATAACCGTGCAGAGTCAGCCATAACCAAATATTGTTTTGTAGTATCTTCAGTAAAAGCTATAGGCCTAAGATGTGGGGAAGTCCTCGGTTATCTGTTTATAAAGCTACAGTAAAGGTCTTACTTTTTTTTTCAGCATCCAACCACATCCGACCATCAAAGAATTACACTGGGACCCTCAGAATTTAGTAAAAGAACAGTGTTTTTGAATATGGAACAAATAGACCCAAAGCACGGATGCATAAGTGAGAAATGTGTATTAAGAGATATAGCATTATATTTGTACACCATGTTCTAAAGTAAAACAGATTAATCGGTTAGCAGAGAGGATACATGAATATGAACATATCAACATCTGTGTTTTATTCACCTGCTGTTTTTCGGACTGGTTCTCTGGGATGACATACAGTGGGAGGTCTGCCTTCTGGAGTCCTCTTAGGTCTGCTCCCAGTACTATCCAGCCTTCCCCTGACACTGCTTAACATTGTCAGGCTCCCCTCTCCTCCATCTCTGCTTGATGGTGTCACCCTGTGTGTCACCCTCCCACTACTGGGCCTCTGCTGTAGGGGACAGCAGAACCCCTGTACTGACAGAAATAATGATAAGAGGATTACAATTTATCATATTAATTGTTTTCTATAATATATCATTACCTTTAAAACCAGCAGTGGTAACACTGATAACATTAAAATGAGAAGATAAAATAAAAATAGATCACAAGTCTTTATGGTAAATGACAAAGCAGCAGGTCCACCCATATTTAGAGTTATAGTGGTGGTTCCCTCTAGTGGTAGTATTAATTATGACAGGAGCAAAGCAGGAGGAAAACAATGCAGTGGTGGAATGTAACGTAAAGTATTTCCTCAAGTACTGTAATTAAGTACAAATTTACAAATAATTTTACACAGTACAATTACAAATAATTTTACATTTATATATATATATATATATATATATATATATATATATATATATATATATTCTTCTAACCAGCCTTTCACTTAAGGTTTATTGCAAGAGTTAGATTGCAATGATGATTAAAGAAACAATATAGTGTGCAGCCCTACAACACATTATGGAATTACATACAGTAATTGTGTGCCCTGTCATGTAGTTTGAGGGCACTGTGACAGGTAGCATGTAGTCACCTTGCAGGCTCAGGAGTTTCGAGCCTCTGGAGGAAAGCAGTGTGTCTCCATCGGACCGGGGTCTTGGTGGAAGCAAAGGGAACACTGTGCTCTCATGAAACGGTTTGGACTGAAAGTTCTTCTTCTGCTCGCTGTGGACATACATGCTTTCCCCTGCAGCACACTCTGCTTGATGCATCCTCCTGTCATTCATCACACATCCAACAGATTTTACTGCAAACACAGTCAGTGTACGGCTAGTAAGCAATGCTGCATGGTTTCCCATATAGTGCAGGCCTTGTTCAATTGCCTAGTACGTAGAAAGGCTTGGCATGGAGTTCAAAGCTACAGATGATGTCATGTTATAATTGGGTGTTCCCTGTGTTTTATTTATTTTGGAAAATGGAAGAACAATTCTTCAAAGTATCTGTAATGTGCAAAACCAACATAATGACTTAGTAAGGTGTTGTTACCACGAGCCTCTAGAACAATGCTGGTCTAAATTTGCAAAGTCTTTGTAACTCTACTGGAGAGATGAACAGCATTCTTCCAAAAGATGTTCCCTAATTTTGCATTTTAATAATGATGGTGGTGGAGAGCACTGTCTAACACATCATCCTAAAACATTTCATAAGTGTTCACTTGGTTCTGTTGGTAAAATCCTTTTTATTGTCATTAAGCTACATGTGTAAGCTCTTTCAACAGATCATCAATATTGAGAGGTGTTGAAAATCAGCATTGCAGATCATGTTTTTCCTTTTTCCTCACAATTTAAAATGTTCTGGTTAACACATTCATGGTGGCACACCACCCATAGACATTTGTTGCCTGCCATTCCCCATCTCTCTTTCTGTCATCTTTCACTACCAAAAACTCTGAGAAAGGCATACCAAAGCCAATAAACTATTATAGAAATTGCAAAGTTCAGCATAGTCTTCTAGAAAATTCATATTTTTTTTTAGTGTTTTACATTTGTAGCATAAACACAAACACCCCATGTAATTTTTTGAAAATTAGAACAAGAGCGTTTGTATTTCCTTTTACAGTAACACCAAGCTGGTTGTATTTTTGCACTCCGGGCAGCTTGCAGAACTACCGCAGCTTTATGGCAAATGCAATTTACGGTATGTGTGGCATTCTGAGCTGGAGTTTACACACCGCAGAGAGCAGCTGCAGGGTCGGATTTACTTACTTTCCCTATAAGAATTGGGTGGTTGTTTTAAAAAATAAAGAAAAACTGACTTAAAAAATAAAAGCCACGTAGGGGTAAATGAGGCCTTATGACTGTGAACTGCATGTACAGACTGAAGGACATTCGTAACATGTAGCCTTCTGTTGTTTCTGCATCCAATGAAAACACCAATTTATGCTTATTAACAAAAAGCTTAAAATGATCAAAGGCTGCATATCTGTGTGTTGAAATCTAGAATAATAAACAAAACCAGTAACAGTAACTCACAAAGCAATGAAGCTATAAAGATCATATTCTGGATCAACGCAAGCACGTTTTCTGCATAATTGCCTGACATCCCACGCATAGCTCACACATCACATGGCCCTCCCCTTCCACTCTCTGTGTGTTGCCGCTCTCAAACTCTATTTGCTTCATGAAAACAACAACAAAGTTGGGCTAGAAAGCTACATGCTGAACATAGTTACGGCAGTTACTCCCTAAGAGGGACGTTTTGGGACCAATAATAGAGGATCACTGTGGACAAAGTACACATGGCGATACACTGGTAAAAGCAAATGAGGTGTAACCATGTATCCATCTAATTTAATTAGCTCTTAATACTGTATTGTGTGAACAATTAACTTCATTCAACATTGCATGTGACATTTTCCTTTATTGGGGTGCAAATATTTTCCATCCGGAGAGTATTTTGCAGATAGCACTGTTGCTGCTTGTGGCACTAAGCGCAGCCCCAGACGATTGTGATTTAAGCTTTGTTTTCTCCTATCTGTGTTTTAGTCAGCTCTTACTCCACAGCGCTGTTGAGGTCGGGCAATGTGAGAATATACAGATCATAATAACAGTGTGTGATAGCCATGACAGCTGTGTTTTGAGCTAAATGCTAACCTCATCATAACATGCTCACAATGACAATATACCTGTACACTCCAATATTAGGCAGGTAGAATGTTGACCCTGTTTAGCCTCTTAGTTTAGCATATTAGCATGTCAACAGTTTTGAAGAAGGTGCACTTATTGCTGGCATCACTTGACATTAATCTTGTCATGTTCCTGGGTTTCATTTTTTCTGCTTTACTTGTTGTTCTCCTTTAATGTGCCATTGTTTTACTTCCTGCCTTCATAAATGCCTGCCCCGTCCTGATGTTTTTCCTGTGCCTCATTATCTCGTGTGTATTGTACTTTGGGTTTCTCTTACTTCAATGTTAGATTGCTTGCTTCAGATGCCACCCAATTCCCTGCAAAAATCTCATCAAATGCACTAACTTGCACATCCCTGCTGAGTTAGTTACACTGTTACAATATGGTACGGCTTGATTGATAGACTGATTGGGGGAATAACTCTGTGTTCAGAATAAGAGGATATGGCAGATGTTTCCTTCTATCCTGGGAAAATACTGCAACAAAAAACAGTTCCCACTGCTAGCACATTTTACAAGCCCATTTAAACAACCTGACACATTTTAAAGAAAAACAGAAGGAACACACCTCTGGAACTGATTCGGCGGTTTGGTTTCAATGACTTGGATAAGCGGGGTTATCAACAGCATTTTAACAGAAAGCATGTGTCTGTGGTTGGGGCTGGTCTTACAGTTCATTACACTGCCTTTCAGCAGCTCTCCCACAATGATGAAAGCTCTGCGACTGCTCTTACCTGCTCTCATTCAGACATTCAAGTCTTTTAGCAGTGCTCCCTGAGGAATCATGCATGTAGATCTTGAATGAAGTCCCACTTTGTAATGTTCCTTTGAATATGGCTCCACACCCAAATGCTGATTTTACCAGCAGGGCTGTTACTGTAGATACACTCAGCTGTTGCTAAGGGACTGTGAGCTCACTCTGGGTTTGTTTGTGGTTGGTAGGGGTGTTGGTGGGGGGGGGTTTAAAAACAGCTGATTGACTTAGTCAGAGTTTACGTCCAGCATGAGGGGTTTTTTGAGCTCTGGTGCGTATCCTCCCTTTCCGTGGGTTATTTGTGAACCGTGCTGTTGGAACCTGGCAGCAGCAAGTAAACACATCAGTCCATAAGCCTGGCAGTCCTCTGCCAAAGAGAGCTGAGGACCAGCTAGTTAAAGAGTGAGAATGGGATCCAAACCAACTGCAGTAAAATACCCTCAACTGCAAACTCTTATATAATAGGGAGAAGTATGCTGTAATTTAATCAAGCCAGACATTGCAGAGTTATTGCAAGGGTCTGAAATCAGATTTGTTTGGACTAAAATCTCTACTACAGGCAAAAACTATTATTTTAGTTTTAAATTTATTTTGAGGCAAAATTCAAATAAACTCACACCAAATGAAACAAAGTGAAAGCTATAGATGTCAAATTTGTCAGCCCAATAGATATTGATTATTTCACTACGGAAACATGATCTGATCCATCACAGTATGTGTTTGAACAACATTAGCAACTATAAAAGTTGCTCAACTAATACTGCATGGACAGTCTGTTAAGTTTAAAGCCCCAGGAGACTTGGCTACATCTCAAGTATACTTTAGATAATCATTAGATATCCGTTACTAAATATACATTTAAAAAAAATACTTCTAAATGTAGAATTTGTTTGTAGTTTACACTCAAATACTCACCCAAAACAAAAGCTTCATCAGGACTGTTTGGGTGTGGTTTGATCAGATGTGATTGATTGTGACCAAACAACACACCAACTGTCATCAGATTCTGATTAAAATGTTGCTAAACCTAACTGGTGTGTGAAAGTATGACACATCATCTTTTTTCTGGTACTTAAAACTAGTAAAAAGAGTGTAGAGGGGGAAAAATAATTACAATAATCTCTAAGGTGAAATAACCCAACCTCTTCTCACTTTGGATATGTGTGGGTTCATGTCAGAACCAATCACTAATTGTAAGAATGCAATTTAGAAGATAAGCTTCAGGGACCTTAGCAAAACAGGACTTTTCAATTTCATTTCTATAACTTTAGGCGATTTGTGATGGACAGATTAATTAAAGGTGCCCTGCCACACGTATTTCATTTGTTTGTGATAATGTCTGAAGTTCTACCATGGACTTAGTAACATCATTTGTGGAAAAAGCCGTTTCCAGCCGTTCTAGTGGGGTCTAGAAAGCCTGCAGGAAGACTATTGTCAGGAAGATTTATGTCATTAATATTCAACAAGCTATGCTGCTTGACTCTGATTGGCTAACAGCTAGCCAATGAGATCCTGGCTCATTATCCTTTACCCAGCGCAACATGTCAGACGGAGCAGCTTTTGTGATTGGTCTGATTTCTCCGCTTATTTCTTTTCAGGGGCTAGAGCTGACAGAGGAGGTAGCAGTTCATTTTCACATGCATAACATAAACACATATGGACGTAACATATTTCAAAAAAATGCAAGTATAAATGGTTTTGTGAGGCAGGGCACCTTTAAAGAATGGTCTAAATTTGTGCAGCAGATAAAAGTCCCTGTAGGTGAACCTCCAAAGGCACTAGATTCTTCAATTCCCAATTTGCGATTCCTTAACATTTCATTCCATGCTTATTAGAACATGACTGTCCAAACTTTCTTTTCAATCTGTTTTTCACAAAGTTGAAGCCATAGTGTGTAGTTTCTTTCTCGTTCATGTGTAGTAATGAGAACAAAACTGTCTGCACATCCTTGACGCAAGCCTTCCATGATCATGCAGGATTATGAAGGCAAGCCCCCTTACTACATCTCACTATGACGGCACAATGTCCAAAAGTAGGCTACTATGAATTAGACAGGACAGAATCATAGAGACACAGCATATGAGATGAGATGACTGAAAAAATCAACACACGAGCACCACAACAACAACAAAAAATGCTGGTAAATGCACACAACAACACATAAGGGCAATCCCTCCAGGATTTCGCTGCCTTTGTTGCGGAAGACAGTGAAAGAAAAGAAAAAAAGAAAAGGCTGATTTTTTTCAAAAGCTCTTTAAAAATAAAAAGCAAACTTGTTTTAGGGAGATTGATAATAATTACTATTAATTCATTGCTCTGGGCTAAGATTTCCTAGGAACCTTACCAAAACGGCTAAGAATGCTACACATGTTGGTACAATATGAAAATTAAATGAAAAAAAACGTCACAGAGTACATTGATGTTTAAATTTATATTTCAGAGTGGACGTGGGACTGCTGGGATTGTTGCAAGTAATACAAATGCGACATGGGGTCCCGACTGTCAATCAAATTCTTCCAGCCATGCGGGTCCCTGATTAGACGAGGCACGATCTACTTTAGACTTACAGTTAGAGCAAGGAATAGATAAAAGACCAAGATTTGGGGATCTGATTGAGCATGAAGTAGAGTAAGGAAGGAGGAGCTCAGAGATGTAGTGGCGGAAAGGTTGTGTACTACTTTGAAGGTTATCAACAGGATCTTGTACTGTATTCTAAATTTTACCGGAAGGCAAGGTATGCCACTAGTAACAGTAATAAACCGTAAAGTACAAAAAAATGACATAGGCCGTATCCAACATGTTAGACAATATGTTTATGCCAGCTTTTCCTTTTAGTATAGTAATGTTAGATCTTGTAGTTTCATACATGGCTATGGTTGAGCAAATGCCATTCTTATTATATATCATAACAATTACCTATTTAAGGCGAGCTATAATTCACCTTAGATCCCACTGTCCTTTAAATCACATGAAAAAGTCAAAATATTTGTATAAATTAGTTGCTTTTTATTGTGAAAAAGAAATGATTTAAAAATGGATTGCCAAAGGCATTAAATTGTGAAATACATTTTTAACTGTGTTGGAAGGATTAAATGGATCATTACTGTTCAAAGTCCCCTCACTCTTTGTTTCCCAAAGAAAGTGATAACTACAATTTAGAAAACATTATTATTTTAAAATGACATGCAGTACTTGATTCCAGACATCCATTAATGTCTGCCATGACATCTGTTTGTCTGTAACATCCAGTTTGAAAATGATCTGTTTTGAAGTAATATTCAATGCCAAATGATAAGACATTTTTTTTAATTCATCCTATCTGTATGTCTGACTACTTAGAGTATTAAGCCACTATCCTATTCAGGAAAACCAAATATATACTGTATAGAATCCAGTGGGCTGCTAAGCATTACAGTGGCTTCAGCTGTTGCAAGTACATGTGAGAAACAACTGCAAAGCCTCTACAGGGAGTAGGGTTTACATTCTCACAGATGATCCATGTGCACAAGAGGCTGCCTCATGTATCCAGGCTGTTATGTGCCCTGGGTCATGGTTAGGGACTGTAATAAAAGATCATGCGTGAGGAGTCATCTTAACATTACTCAGTGGATTTGAGGCTCCTCTGTGATGCTTTTATCACCAAGACATACTGATTTAACTTAAAAGGAGGACAGGTGCAGAAGGAATTCATACAGTCTACACTGCATCTGTCTTCACTTACACCTTAACTTGGGAAGGAATCCAGCAGAGGAGGGTTTGTTGCTTTCAGGGGCTGTCTGTTTTCATGTACATTAGCAGCTTAGAGTTCACTTTTTGATGGTATACAGGTGAGATGTGGTGCCAAACACAGAAGCTGAGCTGACAGTGCAGCCACCACCGTCCATGAGCTAGGTATATGTTTTGACATCTGTCATTCCAGGGACAATTAACAGAACAGGAGTCAAATTCGGCACATGTGTGAGCAGCATTCCATTTGTATTGCCCTACTATTGACAAAAGGTTCTTAGAGTGAAGACGTCTATCCATTGTGGCTCTACAGCATCCCCCTTATTACATGTCTTATTTAAAAGGCTACCAGTCTATATCAACATTTAATATGTTAATCTGTCACATGACTAATACAACTATTGAATGTACACATGTTCCACCAATACAAGTACCTTTTGCAGAGGCACCGGGGGGTCGTCCTGCACTTAGCGCCACCCAAGACAATTCATACTTTGCACGTGACATCACAACTACTAGCTGGTGGGCAAGAACATCAGCCTCCTAGCAATGAAACCTAGAAGGCTAATCATCTTCTTTTAACTCTTATGAGGATGAAAATATCCTGACTAGACTACTTAAAGAAGTTTTACCCTTAGTCAACACTTCTCTAGTAGATATAACCAATCTGTCTTCACTAACAGGCTACATACCACAGTACTTTAAAGTAGCTGTAATTAAACCTCTTCTGAAAAAGCCCAACCTTGATCCAGATGTTTTAGCCAACTATACACCTATATCCAACCTTCCATTTCTCTCAAAGATTCTTGAAAAAGCAGTCGCCAAACAGCTGTGTGACTTTCTGCATAGCAACAGCTTATTTGAGGATTTTCAGTCAGGATTTAGAGTTAATCATAGCACAGAGACAGCACTTGTGAAAATTGCTAATGACCTTCTAATTTAGGGTGACCAGACGTCCCCGGTTTCCGGGGCAGTCCCCGATTTTGGCAACCTGTCCCCGGCTGGATCTGTCCCCGGAAATGTCCCCGGTTTTCACTGTGACTGACAGACCCGAAATTGGAATGAAAGAAAGAAAATAATGACATGCCGATGGTCGCACACCCAACACATGCAGGCTCCAGACCGCCAGAGCCAGCGGTGCTCAGAGATGTTTTAGAAGCCGTGTGTTACGATGCTAAAATCACTGATTATTTGCATGGAGTCTGGTGGGTTTAGAGAACGCAATTTCTTTTCGGTTTTAAAAAGGATCTTAATCTTTAACAGAAAGGTCGACCTCCTTAGAAATCCTTTCCATAATGTTGTCAGACCCTTAGAATATTAATCTGAGTCTGTGAGCAGCAAAACGAGCACTTTATGAACGTAAATACAAGCTGGATACTTATCCCATTAACTCAAGCTGCAGCTTGTTTCTCTGCAGCGATCTCGTTTAGTACTGCGTCAATGTCAAAGGAAAAAATGTCCTTAATAGTTTTCATTGTATCTGATTCTCAATGAGCTGTTGCAGAAACAAGCCTTAAGCAATAAAGCAAAAGCTGTTGGTAGTTCTTACATTACAACATTATGAAATATTGAGACTTTTGACTCTTGAAATATTAAGACTATTGGGGGGCTCAGCCCCTAATAAGAACAGCTCTAGGTCTTGTGTTCCCATTTTAAGTTTTACAAAAGTAAAAGTATTACTTGTTTTGGAGGTAAATAGGCTTCTGAGCTGAAAATGTCCCCGGATTTTGTCTGAGAAATCTGGTCACCTCATTCTTATTCAGTATCAGACAAAGGACTTACTATATCTTTGTACTGGTGTTCTTAGATCCTAGTGCTGCATTCGACTCCATTGACCATCATAGCTTATTACAGAGATTGGAACATTTAATTGGCATTGAAGGAACTCTTCTAAGATGGTTTAAGTCTTATTTATCAGATCGATCTCAGTTTGTTTATGTTAATGATGAATCCTCTGTGCACGCCAAAGTTAGTCATGGAGTCCCACAAGGATCTGGGCTTGGTCCAATCCTGTTCACTTTATAAATGCTTCCCTTAGGCAATGTTATCAGGAAACACTACATAAACTTCATTGTTATGCAGATGATACTCAATTATATCTATCAATCAATCCGGATGAAACTAATCATTTAGCTGAACTTCAAATGTGCCTTCAAGATATTAAAACCTGGATGACCTATAATTTTCTAATGTTAAACTCAGACAAAACTGAAGTTATTTTTCTGGGGCCCAAGCACCTCCGTGATGCATTATTCAAAGTGATAGTTACCCCCACTGGCCTCCAGCGTCACTGTAAGGAATCTTGGAGTTATCTTTGACCAGGACATGTCCTTTAATTCTCACATAAAGCAAATTTCAAGGACCGCCTTTTTACACCTGCATAATATTGCAAAAATCAGGAATATCTTGTCCAAAAATGTCCATGCATTTTTTACTTCTAGGCTTGATTACTGCAATTCTCTATTATCATGCTTCTCGAAAAAGTCCCCATAGAATGCTGCAGCACGTGTTCGGACAGGAACCAGGAAAAGAGATCCCAGCTCTCCTGTTTTAGCTTCTCTGCATTGGCTTCCTGTAAAATCCAGATTATAATTTGAAATCCTTCTTCTGACCTGCAAAGCTCTTCATGGTCAAGCACCATCTTATTTTAAAGAGCTCATAGTACTTTACAACCCTACAAGAGCACTGCACTCCCAGAATGCAGGGTTACTTGTGGTTCCTCAAGTCTCTAAAAGTAGAATGGGAGCCAGAGCGTTCAGCTATCAGGCTCCTCTCCTGTTGAACCAGGTTCCAGTTTGGGTTCCGGAGGCAGACACCGTCTCCACATTTAAGAGTAGGCTTAAGACTTTCCTCTTTGATAAAGCTTATAGTTAGGGCTGGCTCAGGAAAGTCCTGAACCATCCATTAGTTACGCCGCTATAGGCCTAGACTGCTGGGGGACTTCTCATGATGCAATTGAATATTGTTAGGGAGTGAGGAGTCGCAGCGTCCCCCTAACCCGGCCCACCTGCTTCTCGTCATAGTTGTCAGATTTATCTATCATATAATCAATGTTATAATAAAACTAGAGGGAGTCAGTGCATACAGCCCGATCTGGTTGGGGAGAGTTCTAGCCTGACCAGGCTCATCTCTCTACCCTTTCTCTCTTGGTTATCCTGTAATAGTTTTAGACAGCTGGGGGACAAGAGCCTGGGTCTTTCTGAGGTTACTTCCCAAAGGGGAGTTTTTCCTTGCCACTGTCGCACTGTTGCTTTCTCTGGAGGAAACTACTAGAACTGTTGGATCCTTGTTAATTCTTGAGTATGGTCTACACCTACTCTATCTGTAAAGTGTCTTGAGATAACTCTTGTTATGAATGTATACTATAAATAAAACTGAATTGAAATTGAAATTGAAAATGAACCTGTACCTTGCTCTACTTAGTGTTCTCTTCCAAATCCCGATAGCGACAGCAAGCAGAACTTGTAGAACTACCCTTGACATGCTACATGCAAAGCTTGTTCCATCGTTTTTATTTTGGCCACAGAGAGAAGAGCTTTGGCTGTCAATCCCGATGACATTTAGACAAACTTACCCAAGATGTGCCTGCATAATTGACTGTTGTAAAATATACTGTTATAGAAAACCCAAAGACTTAAAAGCAAGCAAACATATTTGATCTGTGAACAACATCACACCATAAAATACCTAATATTCCCACAAGGCATATCCCCACAAGGAACAGTCATATTCATATCTAAGGGATGGGGAGGCAGAACATCAGACAAATGTTTCACAAAAAATTCTGGGTTTCTGGAATCCATCAGCGCAGGTGATGTAATACTGCCTGATCGAGGGTTAGACTTGGCAGAGTCTATTAGCTTGTACAAGGCTCAGCTGAAGATCCCAACTTCCACTAAAGGAAGGAAACAATTGAGCTCAGTAGAGCTTGAGTCCACACGCATACTTGCCTCAGTAAGAATCGATGTGAAGAGAGTTGAAACAAGAAACCGATACACTACACTACAAAGTAGTGTTGGTATCCAGATTTGTGAAGCTGAACAACCCAAAGGGTTTAGAGTTTTAGGCAAAGTAGTCTATGTGTGTTGGGTCATTACAAATGAGGGGCCCTTGATATTCCTTCTGGTTAAACACTACAAAATACAATACCACAATTAAAACCCATAAATACAATGTAAATATAAAATGATTTGTTTACACACATACAACCTACACACACAAAGAAACGTGTACGTACAGACAAATTGTACGTAAATGTTAATGTTCCAATATACAATAAGTGGACAGGAGTGGTAAATAATAATATAATGAATTGTATTGCGCAGCATTCACATAATGATGCCATTTAAAGCCAGAGATGGCAAAAGTACTCACATCTGTACTTAAGTAGAAGTACAGATACTTGTGTGAAAAAATACTCCGGTAAAAGTGGAAGTACTGATTAAACTTCTTTACTCAAGTAAAAGTAACAAAGTACAGGCTTGGAAATTTACTTAAAGTATAAAAGTAAAAGTAGCCTTTCTCAGACGCTGAGAAACTTCAGTGGACATGGAGGACACGTCTTTATATGGCAAAGGCTACATTTTAAATGGATGTGTGCCACAGGCCTAAAACATAACATATATGATTATAATGACAGAAACTGGGACTCCAGGTTAATAAGATTCTGACTCATTAGCAAGATATGAATTCAGTTGTGATTCTGTGAGAAGTCACAGATCCAGTTTTTATTTTTAATCTTTCCCCCTAACATGTAAATTAATCTACATGTATGTGTGTGCTCAAATATGGCTTCTGGAAATAAAATAACGGATTAAAATATGAATGATTAAACAGACATTAATGAAGAAGTTCCCCAGCACATTGGCCAGGAGTCCTTCTTGATGCCTTCTGTCTCAAACATCTCTCTCAGATAAGGCTGAGGATGATGGGAATGTCTTGCTGTTTTCTTCATTTTCAATCATGTCGCCCTCCATACTACTATGTGCTAACGTTAGTGCCATCAAGCTTCAATGATTTGCTGTGAATTAATGCAGAATGCTGAATCTGTTAAGATGTCTTAGTCGTGCGTCAAATACAGTAGATGTATTCCCATCTATTTAGATTGAATATGGTATAGATGACGTAAACAATAATAACGATAACTCCAGTGAAATTATGTGAAAGTTGAGAACTAGATTAGGACTGGATTAAACCTGATTCTGGTGTCCAATCTTGGCCCCAGGTGTGTCTGTTAAAACAGACGGAGACAACTTCTGAGTAGCTAAGTTTCCAACCACTTGTCAACTGAATTACAGTATCTGAAGTTTGGTCCAAAAACAAAAAAAACGTATGCGAATAAAGCTAGTGAAAGTGTTGATGCTTCATTAAGACCAACGTGCAACCTAGCTAACAGGTGAAGACCACACCAAAACCACTAGCTAACAGGTGAAGACCACACAAAAACCACTAACAGGTGAAGACCCCACCAAAACCACTAGCTAACCGGTGAAGACCCCACCAAAACCACTAGCTAACCGGTGAAGAACACACCAAAACCACTAGCTAACTTACTTTAAATGTGCAAGAACAATAGACCAATAACAGGCTTAAGTGAACTGACAACATGAGTTATACGACTTATAGTTCTCAAAGACGCACACACACAATCTCAGCTAGTTGTCCTCAGGACAGCTTGTCTCCTTTTCATTTCTCTCGGTCTTTTCTCCGTGTGGCGCGCGCACCCCCGTGTGTGGCGCGTGTCCGCGCTATTTTCCGACATAACAACCTCTTGTACAAAACGAAAGTAACGAGCCAATTTTGTAAAATGTAAGGAGTAGAAAGTACCGATATTTGTTATAAAATGTAAGGAGTAGAAGTAAAGAGTTGCCACAAAAATAAATAGTAAAGTAAAGTAAAAATGTCAGAAAAATCTACTTGAGTACAGTAACCAAGTATTTGTACTTCGTTACTTCCCATCTCTGTTTAAAGCTATAATTACTAACAATGTAGTGATAGTTACCTTTGTCAAATTGCGTTGATGTTTCTGCTGTATGTTAAGACGTTTAATTTGTCTTATCCTCCTCACTTTTGTTTGACTCATTGTTCTATTATTTTTTACTTTAATTACCAATATACCTTTTGTTTTTACTTATAGACTAAATCTGTATTTGTCTAATGGTACAATTCAAAATTCACCACTTTGTATTTTGTTGCCAATTCCAAACTTGCCTATTCCAGTTTGCAGCCACTGCACTTCCAATTCAAAACACTAAGATCAGGAGTCAGCAAACAACTTCTGTGCATGTACAGTCTTTTACAGATTCCTGATGTACACTCTATTTTGTCATCGGTATCCAGAACAGGCATACCACAGTAACAGCCTTAAGATGATTGCTTGAACTGGTGCTGTACGTTTTTTTGGCAATAGCGCAGGAATGACACATATTTGAATAAAATTGTGAATCTTTCCGCGCATATTTTCAAAGACGACTTTATCCGGTATAATTCTCTCAATGTGAACTTCTCCATTTATCCTTGGTCCCCCCAAACAACAAAGTCCCAGTAGCTCGCCTCTGCTTTAAGATAAGATAAGATAATTTGTTTATTAGTCCCCAATTGGGAAATTACTGCACTACACTCTGTGTACACACTTTTTGTTAGTACTCACACACAGGCCTGAAATACACACACACGCTCAGGACCTATACATGCACAGATGTCAGAGTGAGTGGGCTGCCAGCTGAACCAGTGCCCTGAGCGGTCGGGGGGTACAGTGCCTTGCTCAAGGGCACCTGGCAGTGCCCAGGAGGTGAACTGGCATCTCTCCAGCCACCAATACACGCTCCCAACTTTTTGGGTCCATATGGGAATTTGAACCAGTGACCCTCCGGTTCCCAACCCAACTCCCAATGGACTGAGCTACTGCCACCCCTTGGTACTTTCACACTTGGTAAAAGTACTGGTGGTCCCTTTTTAGTGAAATTTACCCTCTACTTCATGGCAGCAAAATGTGCCATCCTGTTTCATTTTGTCAGCTAAATACCTGTTCTCAAGACTGCTTGATGCCTTCACTTCTAACACACCCATCCCATGGCAGTCACACATTAACAGGCATCTGTGGATGCCCCTAACCCTGGGAATTTACGATTGACGCCCAGCCCTCCCCTCCTGACATTGAGGTTGTTGTGTTGTTCCTTCACGATCTTGGAGTGCTCCTCCACTGCCCTTCCCCCGTGTTCTATGCCCCATCTGAAACAAACTTAAAAATATTTAAGTATAAAAAAAGATAGATTAGGATAACCTTCATAATGTGCATATCATGGTAAAGAAAATGGAAATCCCTCAACGTTTTTTGTGTAAATTATTTGATCGTTAATTAAAGGCATTGTTTAGTACCTGAGAGTTTTGAGCTTTGTTGTTCACAGGGTAGGAAAGCTTTTTCAGCCATGTAAGAGTGCCCTGTTCAATGGCGTGTACAGCCCAAGCACATAGTATCTCTGCGCTTGGCCTGGAACAGTGCTGCATGTTCAGCTGGAGGTAGAGGTGGAATTTTGGCAGAGGGAAGGTCACCACACCCATCTGCTGCTCTCTTTCTCTAGGCCTTAGAAAAACTATCTTGCTCCCCTCTGCACACTCTATTCTTCTAATGGCTGCTACTGGCTCATTCTAACTTGATTTGGCCACTACAGGTGACAATCGAATCAGTCCCAGTGTCCACAGCAACCCAAGCTGTCAGAGGTGGTTCATTCAAGATGTAGGAATGATGTACCTATAGAAAAAAAGGGTTTTAGTGAGATAAAGTATATTAAAGAGATCACAAGCAGAGTTCCACAAAAATAATATTACAATAAAATTAATCAATTAAAATTGGCCCGTTTGACAAGTAGCGCCTTTAACCCTTGTGTGGTGTTCGTATTTTTTTATACACAGCCTAATGTTCCCGGTCTGGTGGACCCACCATGTTATTAGGCTTTTAAATCAAACACGAATATAACAATGTATGTAACAATACCTAACAGATGTTTACTTTAGCTCAATTACCAACGAGATATACATTTGTGGTTCATACTTGCCATTAGGCCCTGTGAGATCACATTTATGATCATATTATCATTTGCTTTTGTCGTGAGAAAACAAGGAAATTCAATTATAAAAAAGACAAAAAAAAATAGAAACACTATTTTTGATTATCATTGGTACTTATTACTTAACGGAAGTACTTGCAATGTAACAATTTTGTAACGTTGTGTGGTAATAATAGCATAATAGCAGGCGTAGAAAGATAAAATCCAGGATCTGCATTCAGGTGCAGAAAGATAACATTCACACACACAGACAGACTCACACATGTACACCTACTGTACAGACACACACAGACACATAGGCATGCTGCGGACAAGAGTTAAGGTTCCTCTCGTCAGTCCACAAACATAGAAAAGACATAGTAATTTTTATCGACATTTTTTACAGAGGCTCCTGCAAGATCAGGCATTTTGGGCTGCAACAATCTCAAAAACGGCAGCGAAATCCTGGAGTGACTGGTTAAAACGAAACAGATAAGAACAGGCATTGCAACAATGTTTCAAAGGATTAAAGGCTACATTGTAACGCTGGCTGCACAGATTATGCAGATGCAGACCGCTACAATTGACTGTCTTAAAACCACACACAAACACACACACACATTGTTAAAATCATGCAACGCTTTATTAGACTTTCTACATGGGTTTAGTTAATAATCTTTATATCATAAATATAATAATATTTCAGCGCTACGTATGAAGATGAACACTTGCTTACACAAAGGAAAAGATTAGCAAACGTTAGCGGGAAGCTGGCTAGTAACCCTCATCTTTGCTTTGATTATGAATATATTCCTGTTTTTCATCTCCCATATAACTGCGTTATTAACCCATCCACTCTTAAGAAAAAAATAGCTATCCGTATTTTTTTAGGCTTTCATTTTTTGTGCGATGTAAAGTGACAGATTCTTTCTAAGATATATGTAAATGTCTCCAAACTCCAAGCCTGGTGAAGACTTTGCCAGCGGGTGCTGTGATCACAAGTTCCGAGTATGAGAATGATGATGCGCATGGTTCTCCTGCGAAACCCAGTCTGCCCCACTGAGTGAGCTGAACATCGAGCTGACTAATACTGGGTTGGCACACCTTTGGTAACCCCCTACATTTCTACTTGTACATGAGAAACATCTAACGGTGATCAGATAATATTAACGACACCTGGAAGCTGCTTGATTTTCTACTGGATCCATAATCTTATATAATCTATCATTTTGTCATCCGGACTGTGTATACCAGGATTTTATCATG
This sequence comes from Etheostoma cragini, assembly GCF_013103735.1. Lineage (NCBI taxonomy): Eukaryota > Metazoa > Chordata > Actinopteri > Perciformes > Percidae > Etheostoma > Etheostoma cragini. The sequence goes on along the minus strand of NC_048411.1, from coordinate 9,377,942 downwards.
TTGGAAATTTGGTACACACAACATCTATTCCATGTCTGTCCATCCTGGGAGAGGGATTCCTCCTCAGTTGCTCCTCCTCAGTTTTTTTATCCATTTGATCCCCTTTTGGGGAGTGTTTTTCCTTGTCTGAATCTCATTTGCTGCACCACATTGTCTCCAAAATGAATAATCTGTTAATTTAGTGGGATGTAATAGACATTGCAGGCTCACAGTAGTGTTCGTGTGTCTTTCAACTTTAATCTTGTTTTGCTTAAAACAAAAGGGCATGCAACTTTGGAACTGATTCAACAAGGATGTTTATGTTTACACATTAGAAAAGCAGCCTCATCTACGAGATTATAATAGAAAGCATGTGCTTTCCACAGGCCTATGGGACAATTCTTTTACAGGACCTTTCACCACTGCCGCCACAAGCATCAAGCTCTCTGTAGTGTTACATACCTGCTGTTAACCAGTTCACAGAGTTGGATGTTCAACAGAACCACTGGAGCAACTACTGAGATAAATGACTTAGTAAGAGTTATTGGCGGATGAGATGACATCACAAACTAGTTTTCTGAACATCAATCTTCTATTTATTTCTGCAACCACAGTTTTATTTTAGGGGAAAACTTAAATAGTCCCTGTGGGAAGATTGGGTTGCTGCAATAATAAACAGTATCAACAAATGGTTTTCACTCATTCCTTTCAGATTTCCTCTCTTACCCCACCCTACCTCACCAGATCTAACCCACACAGTCCCCTACATCCCCCCGTTGTCTTTCTATTCACTTCTTTTACTCACTAACTTTCCTCATCTAAAAATACCCTTTAATTTCCATACCATCCCTGCTAAAGCTCCCTCTTCAATTCAGCCTGTCTTGTAACAGTCTATATCCACGATGTTCCACTTCCGAGATTGCGCCGGTGCAGCCAAAAATTATTCTCGGCCAGAGGTTTGTTACCTTCCGCTTTCATTGTGTTGGCATTCTAAACTCCGGTGGATTCATGAAGACCATCGTTAACTGCTCCTCAGATTTCTGCAGGGTAAATCTAGCTAGCTAGACTATCTGTCTTATCTGAGTTTTCTGTTGCACAACTTTAAAACATGCACATATTCCACCAAAACAAGTTCCTTCCAAGATTATTTGGCAGCTTCACCGGGGAATCGTCCTGCACTTAGCAACGCCCAAAAAGATTGAGATTGGTTTAAAGAAATGATAATGAACCATATCACGTTTCGCTAGACTTTGGAAATATCATCAAATTTCCCCACTGAAACAAAGATGCCTGACAACAAATCCGACCCCCAAACTCATTTGATGTTATAAATGCTGGATACCTTTCCAGGGTAGCAACTTGAGCTTTCTATAAGCTATTTTGAGTTCTATTGATTTGGACATATTTTGCATTACTGCTGCATTTTTCAGCACCAATGATCCAGTGGCAACCCGTGAAACAAATTAGGTTACTAAAATCCAAGTTAATTCTCACTTATCTCATATTTGACACAGGCCCTATTGACCAATTTCTCCCCACTTTCCCCTTCTTCAGAGGGATCCCCTCTGTGAAAAGAGTCCCAGTGTGAGCTGATGAGTGTGGAAATGTCTTCACCACACCACTGCCCTTGTCTAAAGGATTTTCATGCTTTGTCTCTCTCAACATAATTTGGGGTTTTTTCCTGGTCTTAACCACAATATCCTCATGCTTTTCTCAGACTCGGCATGTTGGGCGGGGGGGGGGGGGGGGGGGGGGGGGGGGGGGGGGTAATGAAACTTCACCAGGTCAAGACTCCCACTCGTTCTTCTTGGATCTCTGCAGAGCTGATGAGGTGTTCCATTACAACTCTTGTGCGCTTGTGTTGCTTCAGCTGGGAGAGACGTTTCGTTGTTACACCCTTTCTGTTGCAGGTTTGGGCTAATGACGCAGCAGCGTCGTGAAATGTGCTCCAACATGAAGCAGTGTTTGTGATGAGAGAGTGGGAAACGTGATTTTGTAAGTGCTACTTTAATGTACATAATGTACATACATGACACGTTATTATCAATCAATCAACCATTATTTGTATTATTTGTATAATTTCATAGTAAAGTATTGTAACACAAATAGTTTCACATTCTAGAAAAAAAGACAAGAATGTCAACCCCACCCGCGAACACGCGCACACACACACACACACACACACACACACACACACACACACACACACACTTTAAGTAGAAGGCAATAAGAACATGAGGTGAGGAAACGTTTTATAGTAAATGTCCAGTACCTGCATTAAACTCAACACTCAAATTTTCAATGAGGATACTAAGTTTATTATTTTGCATGGATGCCAAAACGGCATAGGCAATCACTTTTGACTTTTTTTTTTTCTCTATCCTAGCCATGAATGATTTTTCTTATTTAAATCTCCAGTATGTTAGTAGCCATAAACAATTTTGGGATTTAGCTGGTCTTTATTGCTAGGTTGAAGCTGTGTTTTTTGTTGACATTAATTGTAATGACAATGTGAAAGTGATTAATTCACAATCATCTATCCACGACTCTGCAGAACTGAATATTTCAGATGTAATTAATCTGCTTGACAAAAACAAGATTCCAATGGACTTTTAATGTTGCTCTGTGTTTGCTGGAATTGTGCGTAGGCAATAGTCTGCTAACATGTTGGCCAGAGGCCAAGTTCATCAGACAATGTCAAGGCTGTATGTCTGCCAGCTTGGGTTTTCCCACCTACTACTTGCAAAAAAAAGATTGATGCAGCTTTGAAATGAAAAAGAATTTTACTGAAGCAAGCATACTGTTGTCTGCAAAAATAAACTGTATGTAAAATAATTCCAAAAGTATAAAGCCTTGCTAGCAGACCACCCATAATGAAAATATGTCCTGAGGGTCAAACTAGATGTAATACCGCTCACTTTTAACGTTTCCTGTATAGAAGTGGACATTTTGTCTTGATGGAGGCGCCAAAGTGTCCCAAAATTCAAAAATATTTGAAAGATGGATGGACCGATGTCAGCATAGAGATGATGGTGATACCATCACATGCTGCAAATGCGGCAAAATACTTTAGATCAAAAACATTAAAATGACACTACTAACAACTATTTCCAGGTAATAGCCCCAACCCTTTTGACCTTTGACCCTGTGAAGCAATGTCTCATTTGCGAGCCCTCATCATGTGTTTACCAGTTGTGACCAGTTGAACCAAAGAGTGATCTTTCTTTCTTACATATTTTCATTTAAATTAATTTCAAATGTAAGAGTCACAGGTTTTTTGTTTTTATTTTACCTTTATGTTACCAGACTACTTAGAACAAACGAAATAATTCTGGACTCTACTGTTACTATAGCTTCACCGTTTATTCATAGGAAACATTTTGGTCCCTCCAGACCTTCATCAAGAGCATGTTAAACAACAAACACAATTGGGTTCAAATAAATGTTGCCACCTTTATTTTACCAAAATATATTCCCATTGAGATCCAGAATCTCTTTTACAAGGGAGCAGAAAACCCGAATCAGAGACAACATTTGCAATGATTAGCTATGTGCACATATTAGAAGAAATACTAAACAAAAAGTACGGTAGTAGAAGAAATTTGTTTTTCTACTTTCCTTTTTTACTGATATTCTTATGACCCCTTAGATTTATTTACAACACCTTTGAGAAGTCCCAACCTTCAATTTAGAACACTGATATAGACAAGCAAATTACTGCAAACTAGATACAGTAGTGGTTTAATTACATACAGTTCATCATGCAGTACAGTATCTGATGTCTGGTTAGAAACATGACGCAAGAAAGGTTTTACAAGTATACATCCTCAAGTTAGACTTAGAGTTAGAAGTTAGAATTAAGTGTTTGGTTTCATAATTGGCATATTAAATGAAAGTTAGTGTGTGTTTTGGCTTTGCCACTTGGCTAGAGAGCTCAAATCACTTGGGAGGAGGCATGTTGATGGAATTTGTGAGAATGTGAGCTTGTTCAAGCCTCTTGGTGTTACCTGTGAATTGAAGTTTTATCAGTGGAGTAAGTCATTTCTCCTGGGAGGAGCCTAACAAGATTTCCACACATTCTTACCAGTGTGAACAGTATGAGTGTAAAAAAAAAACTGGTGTGCTCTGACCCCAGATTCATTTCACATAAAAACCACAAAAACTGTGTTTCCATGTGGTGCTTTTCAAAGAGGAAGCAATGCTTGCGCACACAACATGCTATCTCTGAGAAGATATCCTTTTGCATAGTGCAGCCCTGTGTTGTTCCACACATTTCTTATTGTGAGGTCAGTTCTGTTGGAGGAGCAGGGGTCCAGATCTCTCACAATGAGAGACTAGTAATCGCCACAGTGGAGGAATGTGTGTTTGTTTCTGAAACTGCACTGGAATCCAAAACTAACTACTCATGTCCCTCTGAACCACTGCTGTGGTCTTCAAAACCCAAACATGAACATTCATGCACACTGCGGTTTTAGAGTGTGGGACTGTGGGTAAAGTCTGCAACCCTACAACCCAAACCAACTCAATTTGGCAAGAAAATGTGCCACTAAAAAGGTTCTTTTAGGTTATGATTGACTTTGAAATACAGTAAAAATGATGGCCTATAGTATACCTGTTATTTTTACTATAACAGTGTTTGGTGTTTTTTGCCCCCAACATCTCCTTCTAGGCAGCCAATCCAATGGTTCCAACTTCCAATGGTTGTGTTTAGGGTTAAGGTTAGGGTTAGATGCCTGGAGATGACGTTGAAGGCAAAAAACACCACTGAGCTACTATAACACTAACCATACATAACAAACTGGAACAACAAGGTTTAAAAACTTAAAGGTTTAAACTTTAATTATACACTAAATGAAAATAGCAAAATATCAAACATACCATGCAACATAGACCATTTGGATGGATTGTTGTGGCACCCGTTATCTCTGATTAAGGCTTCAGGCTCTGTCTAATCTTGCATTGCCAGACCATCTTCCACAGTGCCGCGGAGGCAGGTCTGGAGAAACGTGTATAATTTCAAGTCATTTCTTTAAACCAATCACATTTGTCTTGGGTGGCGCTCATCCCCAGACAAAATGACAGCGCCTCTGCAAAATAGCCTCAGGAAGGAACTTGTTTTGGTGGAACATGTGTACGTTAAAAATTAGGTTTGGACATAAAACAGAAAAATCAGATTAGACAAATAGTCCAGCTAGCTGTCTGGATTAACCCTGGAGAGTTTTGAGGAGCAGTTAACCCTATTCCACATGAATCCCCCAGAGTTTAGAACGGCAACACAAAGAAAGTGAAAGGTGTGGGACATCCGTCCATATGGAAGGATAACCGGAGGAATTTCCAGCGGCAATAGATAGATAGATAGATAGATGTTTATTGATCCCAAGAAAAATGGGAAATTCCGGTGTCACAGCAGCAAAATCAGTCACAAAGCACAAAATATAAATATAAATGAAAACTAGGAAAAATATACATACATACAATATACATGAAATAATAATGTGAATAAAGTAAAAAGAACAAATATTTGAATATGTACAGGATGGGGAAACAAAAATGTGCAACTACTTAAATAATATGCTAAAATGTTAAAATGTATGCTACATGTAAATGTAAATAAACCAATTGTGCAGGTTGCATTAGTGCAGTAGTGTGGTGTCCAAAAGTCTTATCTGGCACCCAGAGATGACATGTTAAAAAGTGTTACTGCTTGTGGTATGAATGATTTTCTGTAGCGATCCATGCGGCATTGAAGCTGTCGGAGCCTCTTAGAAAAGCTGCTCCTCTGTTGGACCAATGTGGGGTGGAGAAGGTTGTCAGGGTTATCCATGATAGATAACAGTTTGTTCAGTGACCTCCTCTCCACCACAGCTTCAAAAGTGTCCTGTTTGCAGCCGATCACGGAGCCAGCCTTTCTGATCAGTTTGTTCAGTCTGGCTCCGATGCTGCTGCCCCAGCAGATGGCTGAGGAGAACAGAGCGCTGGCCACAACAGACTGGTGGAACATCTCCAACATCCTGCTGCACACGTTGAAGGATTTCAGCTTCCTCAGGAAAAAGAGTCTGCTCATCCCCTTCTTGTAAAAAGCAGTGCTGTTGATCTTCCAGCTCAGCCTGTTGTTGATGTTGACACCTAGGTATCTGTTATCCTCCACCATGTCCACGTCACCTCCCAGGATGCAAAGGGGCTGCGGAGCCGTTCCCTTCCTCCTGAATTCGATCACCATCTCTCTGGTCTTATCAACGTTCAACAGCAGGCAGTTCTTACCAGACCACTCCACAAAGTCATCCACCAGTGCCCTGTACTCCCCCTCCTGTCCATCCCTTATACACCCAACAACTGCAGAGTCATCAGAAAACTTCTGTAGGTGACATGACTCTATTGTACTGAAAGTCTGAGGTGTATTAGGTAAACAGAAAAGGAGACAGCACAGTCCCCTGCGGGGCCCCCGTGCCACTCACCACCACATCAGACAGAACACGGTCCAGACGGACAAACTGTGGTCTATCTGTCAGGTGGTCATCACCCGCAGCTTCTCACCAAGTAGCAGGGGCTGGATGGTGTTGAATGCACTGGAGAAATAAAAAAATGTGATTCTCACAGTGCCGCAATCACCATCCAGGTGCAAATGAGCTCGCTGCAGAAGATAGATGACAGCCTCGTCCACTCCCAGACGAGGCTGGTAGGCAAACTGTAGAGGGTCCAGAGAAGAACTCACCTGCAGCCTCAGGTAGACCAAGACCAGCCTCTCCAGCATCCTTCATCACATGAGATGTGATATAGTCATAATAGAGAAATCCAGGAAGTGTAAAATGTAGATGTACTGTATTTATATAGTGCTTTTCTAGTCTTGACAACTGCTCAAAGCACTTTTACATCATACAGGAACCATTCACCATTCACACACATTCTTACACTGTGGCCGAAGCTGCCGTACAAAGTGCCACCTCCTCATCAGATATAAACTCACACACATTTACACTCCGATGCACAGCATCGGGGGCAACTCGGGGTTCAGTGTCTTGCCCAAGGACACTTTGAGATGGGACTACAGGGCCAGGGATTGAACCACAATCCGTTAGGCAACCGCTCTACCACTGAGCCACAGCCGACCCAAGTGGAACATTGTCTCTATAGACCAGACTTTGTCAAGCCAGCTCAGGCAAAGAAATCCTGGCCTTGCTTAAGTAAAACCCCTCAGGACTCTTTGTCTGTATTTATGATTTACACAATACAGGGCAGATAAATAAAGGCTAATGGTGCTTCTGTTGCAATATCCCACCCTGAAAGTGGCCAAAAACTTCACAGAAGCTACTGCAAACAGTTGCACGTGTTGCTATTTAGCCAATGGAAATACACAAACACAACTGGTGTTTACGAGCTGACGCAGCTGCTCCAACCAGCTAAACATGAAGGGATTGGTTATAAATTTCAATGACATGTTAATGTATGAGGTGTCTTATGTCCTTTTCACACTCACAAGAAACACAAGTTTAGTTGCTTTAATTTGTAAGTCAGCAGGTCAAAAGCCTTGGCAGTTGGCTGGGCTGAAGGCATTTCCAGTAAAACAGCGTTGTTGACTGAGATCATCCAGCTTTTGGCTTTGTTGACTCCTGCCAGATTATTAATGAGGCGTTTTGACTTATCAGATATGGATGGTTGAAACACTCCAAAACACTCCAGTCTGAAGTTCTCTCGACAAAGACAGCATGTGTGTGTGTGTTTGTGTGTTTTGTGTCTCTTTTGACTACGGAGATCATTTAAACTTGGACTACAACACCATGTGAAGAAAAGGTTCGCATTACAAAATAAACATAGTTTACTGCAGAAAGAAATTATTTAAAAAAACAATAAAACATTATCTGTACTTTAGTGCAGTCCAATAGGCAGGTAGGAGTTACAGTAAAAAAGACATGGGATGGTAACATTTAGTATATACAGTAAAAACAAGAAGAAACAATAACCAAAAAGAGAAAACAGGACAATTTATTAGTAGAAAAATGGAAACACAAGTTAGCGGTGATTATCTCTAAGCCACAGCTTTACATGGCTTTTAAAGGAGGGCAAAGTGGGACGCTCCCTTACAGTTGGAGGAAGTGTGTTCCATAATGCACTGCCTTTAATAGATAGGGCATTATGGCTGAAGGAGTTTTTTTTCTGAAATGAACTCATGGTTATGATGAGTGCTGTTTCACCTGCAACTTAATCTACGACCACATGTTCGCCAAACCATTCAGAAAGATTTCCCAATAATAATGACAACATGGTGGTGTATATTTGTGATCTTAGCAGATGGAAAAAGAGTAGGAATGGGCCAGGGTCGTCGTTAAAACCATCTTAACAGGTTCAGTGTTCCAGATGTCCTTTGTTAAAAAAAACAACTAGAACAAGCAGTACAGGCAATGTGACACTTTCGAGAAATTTCTTAGTTGGCATATCCACTATGATAAGAACAGAGACATCTTTGTCGCACATGTCGATGACTCTCACTCTTCCAGACAGACACTTCTGTTGTCATGTGAAAAGACAAGGGGCCTCGGACTAAGGGGAAAAGGGACTGAGTAGAGCCCTTATGTGAAGAGGGCCCATAGATTTACTAGAATAATTAGATGTGGATGTGTGTATGGTTCTATAGAGAATCTACAGAGACCAGAACGTTGTGCTGCGCCCCAGCATGTATCCCCAGTTATGTAATTTTTCTGATTTTGCTTTTCATGGTTGAATCCAGGATCAGTAACTGTTCAAATCCCTTTGAAACACCTTTGGATCAAAAAATAAATTGTATTGTGCAAAAGCTGTTGTTCTGAGCTCCTGACAAGCTGTCATTTTAGAGACACAAGGTTTTACATGTTAGATCAGGTCAATAAAGCCCAAAATCCCAATATTGTCTCAGAGGGCTCTCTATCCACAGACCCTTGAAATGTATAAAGACGAACTTAAGTAAAGCAAGACTATAACAGGCACAAGAGACAAGGGGACTCTCTTCCAGGACAGACAGACACACTGTTAGGTGGTTCAGAGAATATAGGACCCAAGTGCAGAGACACCAGGCGATAATTGAGGTTAAATATTTAATAACAAAACTTTTCACAACAAAAAGAGTCCTGAAGATAACAGGCAATCCACAAAAACAGAACAGGCAGAATCCCAACACAGGAACACACAGAGTCCCAGAAAGGGAACAGGCAGGATCTCCCAAAAAACAGGAACGGCAAACACAGAAACAGTGGCAAGCTAAATCCACTAAACAGAAAACAATAATCTGACAAGAGACAAATACAGAACAGAGACTAAATACACAGGGTAATGAGAAGATAAGGAGCAGGTGAAACTGGGCTGGGTAAACAGGTGAAACACATAAGACAGTCACAAGGGCAGGTAAACTAAGGACAGAAAGTAAAACTAGACAAGACAAGAGAGAAAACAGACTTCAAAATAAAACAGGAAACAGAAACAGACAACAATGACACACACACAAAAGGTTTTTAGAGAGTAAAAATAATTGACATCAGTAGTTACAACATGGAGAAAAAATTAAGAAAAGATTGAACTTTGTACATCCCAAAGGGTAATTGCTCTGCAGCAGTTGCAGTACAAGAGTCCAAATATAAAATGAAAATGCAATAACTGTTATCTACAGGAGAACAGGCATTGTGGGAAAACAGATGATGAAGAGGGGATGAAGCAGAAGAATAGGAAGGTTGACCTATCCACCACCCCAACTTGCCTCCTTACATGGAGCTCTTTTACTTTGTCACCTGACTTCCTGCTTTGGGATAAATCCCATGAATTTGAAAGTAAATTTGAGAAGTGCGCACAAGGAGACTAACCTAGGTTACCAGGGTAAAGGAGAATGTGAAGCCCCCTTTCCCCAAAACAGAAGCTAACCCCGATACAGGGCATGGATGTATGGAGACAGGGCCGGGCGGCATGACGAAGTCAACCGCAGGACAGAGAACACTACAGGAGCTTTCACTGTCCACCCGATAGCTGGTTAGCTATAAATACGCAGGAACACCATAATTAGGAGGAAGCGTGGGGTAATATGTAGATTAATACTGGGATTTCTACATAACTGTGTGGGTCGACTGACTTTAAAAAGTTCTCCACTTTACTCAAAACCAAAGTTCAAAACACCTATTGATGTTTGTCTTCTTTAGTCCACTGGCTGTTAAGGTTTTTTCCTGGAACACTCCATTTACACATTCTGCACTTACTGCGGCATCAGCGTTTGTGGAGACTATTTACATTTGTGCTCATCATATGTACATTGCATGTACTGGTGTTGTTGTTGAATACACTGAAATTACATATTTCTAAAATTGTATGATGTTGTTGAGTTATTAATACACAATGATTGTTCTGATCTTTTTAGAATATTGCCCCTAACAAATAACCCATATTAAAAAAAAGACTAAAACTAACACTAAAACTCATAAAAAATAAACTAAAACTAAGCATTTAAAAAAAATAAAAAATAAACTAAACTAGAAAACCCACTTTAAATACTAAACTAAACTGAATTTGAAATCAAGAAGCCAAAACAACACAAATATAAAAAATTATGAAAAATGCAAAACTATAAGAACCTTGGTCATGTTAAAATATTATGATATCAGAAATGTAAGACCATATCAAGCCTCATGTATCGATACATTGCCCAGCCCTATGTCAAAGTTACTTTGGTGAGAGAAAGCCGTCAGAGAGATTGGGTGATGCTCTGGTGTTGGTATAACGTCACATTCAACAGTGAGATAAAGGAGCTGTATAACTTGAAGTTGTCGAAGCATGCCATTGTATTGTGAAGAACGGACGCTTGGTCCCGGATGTGTTGATAGCATTGATGTAAATTTGGGCGACTTATTCAAACAGTTATTAACATTTCAATTCAATTTATTTATAGTATCAATTCATAACAACAGTTATCTCAAGACACTATACAGATAGACCACACTCCAGAATTTACAAGGACCCAACAGTTCTAGTAGTCTCCTCCAGAGCAAGCAACAGTGCGACAGTGGCGAGGAAAAACTTCCTTTTAGGCAGAAACCTCGATCAGACCCAGGCTCTTGGTAGGCGGTGTCTGACGGGCCGGTTGGGGTTGGAATGAAGAGTGGCAATAACAAAAATAGAAAAAATTAGTAGTCTATAGCAGTTCTTTGTAGTAGTTTGCGGCATAGCAGGACGCTGTGCGGCATTACAAGGCACAGCAGGACGTAGCAGGGCACTGCAGTGTAGCAGTAGAACATGGCATCATAGAACATAGACGGGACCAAGGCGACAGATGCTACCCTGATTTTGGAGCCTCTCTGATCCAAGGGAACATGGATGGCTAATACACCCAAAAAAAGAGCAGTGGCCAGTGAGTTTTAGCAGCGGGGAGATATGAGTGTCCAAGTTGGGGCAAGAATAACACACCAACTAATTCAACGGTATTAGTATCTTTTTGATGACTCTTGTTAAGACAAAGCTTAAGGAAAAGGTTAAAACAATAAACTTTCAGAAAGATTATAAGTTTTACTTTTACACTATTTAATTAATTTAAATCATTGCACAGACAAGTATGTTCGTGGTTTAAAGGACAGTTTTACCCAAAACTGTCCCTAAGGACGTCTGACATAAGCAGAAAACAGTATGTTCTTCTTTATGGCCTGTAATGTTTAATATGTGATATGAAAAGTCACAGATTTTTTTTTTCCTTTTTGATTAAGTGTCAGTTAAAACTCATTTTCAGAAGTTTTCAGAACTATGTCCACTACAGACACCTCGGTATCCACTCCTGCTGACATATTTCTCCATAAAGCAACTCATACGATTCCCCAGAAAGAATGTCCTGGAATTATTCATGCTTTCATGCTCACTTTGCTTTCCTCTCTGTTTTACAAGTGAAATGAAGCATGCTTTGCCAACATCTGGCTGCAAAATCTACTTTCATATATGACTCTTTATCATTCAGCGTGCTGGGATCCGCCACATGATCCCTACCTCTGGTGCCAGCAGTACACAGAAAGTAGATTCCCTTCATTGATATGCTTTGCATAGCTAACCTTATACTGCCACGCCGGAAGTCTGGGCGTCTGTGTTCCCGTCCCTTGTCTCTTGAGGTAGAATTACTTCTCATTTTAATCCAAAGAAGTGAAGCTCTTCATAAGATTGCAGAAATATTTGCTGTGGTGTGTAAACCATGACGATGACCGCAGGCTGCTTTCTTTTGTCCTAAATGCCTGTGCTCTTAGGTCAGTGCACAAGGCAACCTGTGAAATGCCAAAGATATGATTCCCTTTTGTTTTTCATAATGCTCCATATGTGTTTGCAGGGTGTCTAATGCATTCCCTACTAATTAGATTAACCACATCTTGAGAACAGATGATATTAAATGTAAACTGCGTTCCATTCATAATGATGACATTTAAGATGCACACGCTTACATTAAACAAAGCATGAGTCATTACAATCCTATAATATATACCTCACTTCATGTTTCACAACATGGTCAGTTCCCCGAGCTGACTTTTGTCAGCTCCACATAATTGGAGCACTGGTAATTTGACATCAGTGAGATGCAGCTTTAGCTGTTAAATATTTGACATTGGATCTGGAGGCATTACGTGCATTAAAAATGCCAAATCTCGTACAGTGGTGAAACTGATCTGCACTGCTGGATGGGTGTGAGTGTGAACCAACCAGAGGGCATTACCCAGGGTTTTCCCCCTTCTGACATCAGGGTGAAATTGATTTAAGCAGCAGTTGGCCTCAATGCATCACATTTGCGTGGTAGTGTCACTCTTCAAAAGTGGGTAATTTTCAGGACTTTAAGGGTGACCGATTGATGGTTAGCATTAGCTGGCTGGAAGGGTTTTGTCTTTGCATGTTTTCCCTCTGTCTCTATGAGTTTCCTTTCATAGTGCAAAGACTGGCAAGGTTAGGGGTCTTGAAAACTGTTAAACTGACTGCCAAGAGTTGTGAATGATTGTGTACATGTGTGTTAGCTCTGTAAAGGACTGGCAACCTCTCAATCTGTGCAAGGAATGCTTTTGCAACCCTGAACAAGAGATTTGTAGAATGTTTTTGTTTATAATAATGTGAATATGGTTTTGAGAGTATATCACAACCCAGAGATGCACTGAAACCTTTTCTTTTCAAAAACATGACATGTATCACTATATAAAGAAATATTTTTATAGGAGAGGACAGCAACCGTCTTTTTTTCACTTTAATTAATGTATTATAGAATACTAGGATGAAACTCTAATAACCCACCCGGGTGAATTGGCTCCATAATGGTAATATGAAATGAAATAAGAATGTCAGATTGAACATAGTCTGGAATCAACAGACTATATTGGACAAAGCCTGACATGCCTGATGCGGTTCTCAAAATACCTTTGCCACAGAAAACAATAACGGTGAAAGTAGCAAGCTACACACTGACAATTGCAACTTTTAAGGAAAATTAGCATTGTGTAACAAGGCAGGCCTGCTTGATTCTTTTGGAGGATGATGGAAAGATATTCAAAGAAAATGTTTATGGCATTTACTGACTAACTAACTGGGAAGTTTGGGACCGATTGCCGGTACTGCTGTTGAGAAACTAAACATGGCGACACTGGTAAAAGCGTAGTACTTTTAAACATGTGTACAGAGTTTCCATCAAAATTTTCAAATTACTAAATTGCATTGTTATTTTAATATGCTGTTGGTATGTGTGCGTGGGGAAAATGTTCCACAATAACAAGTTGCTTCCTAAGATGTGATTGGTTTAAAGAAAGGCATGTATTTCTCTTATCCCAGTATTAACCGGTGGTGCACACATACCTTACTTTACAGCGCTGCCGCAATATGTCCTGCAATGTGAGACTAGATTCATTATAATATACTTCATGTACAATGATTTATTGGTTGTTTAAATCATGGCAAGCACTGTTTTGTTTCTGCCCGATTGACCCAGAGAAGTGGCCATGTGACTCTTGTCATGCTGCTCTCTATCTGATGCCAGACATGATAATAGATTCCTTATCCTCTCACAATGTGAAAAATGTTGCACAGGATCACTGGTCAATACTCACACTACAAAGCAGGTACAGGTCAAAAGACACATCAACGGACACCGGGCTGTTGCAGTGTGTGACAGTTTTACTGGCGGTTCTAGAGCATTTCAAATGGAGGGGCAAAGCTGGAGCCACATGCTACCTTAGGGTTACCAAATACATTAAGCATAAGTGTTACATACCACTAACCCTTTATAAGTTTGATATCTACGAAAGATTAACAATACACATCCGACAGTAAACACAAGAGTACATATTTAGTGTTAACCTGCATTTTATTTATCCCTCCACATAATATCGCCTCTTTAGGGATGAAGGTGAGGTTAAAAATGTATGAATATATTTGCCAAAGTTGCCCCCCGAACACACTAGAGGATAGTTGTTCCAATTAAGGCCATGTGTGTAGATATGACACCCTCTCAGCACTAAACACTTTGAGGGAAGACTCTTATATTTTAAGCCTGCCCATCATCTTAATTATTCAAATGCTGCCCAGATACCTTCCAGAAGTCCCCTCTTGTATTGTCCAATCAATAAAGCCTGTGTGTGAATCCAGGAGAAAAATGCGTCAAAGCCTTTAGCCTCCAGGCAACAGCTGTCTGTGGAGTATGCAATAGTGGCAGAAGATCTGACTGTCAAAACAATGGTCACATTCTTTATTAGCCTATATTCAGTCTGTTGTCACTCAGCCAGCATTCCTCAAGGCCAGGGGAGAAACTGGCTTTGTGCTGAATGTCAAGTATGTCTGGGATTGTGTGGCACCATCAACAAAAGCCTAGATCAAGGCCTTCGCAAAATGACATTCACATTTTGCACAGTCACAAATAAATACAAAACTGAGAGAGCAAACAAATTCTCTAAAGTGGTGATGAAAAGTCATGCTGGCTTTATTTCAAACAACTGTAGCTACTAAAAGACAGCCTGTAATTGTTCTGTTATGTATTTCCACAACTAAAGGTTTTTGTTTCAACCAACACTACTATTGAGTGTCAGTCAATATACTAGTCCAGTGCCAACTACTCAATTTAATTAGATTAAGTTCCAAACATTTAGTGTAATCTGAGGCTAGATAGATTTTGCATTTAAATAGACAGTAACAATTTGATTTACACACATGAAAAACTATCTAAAAATACTATTACATAGTGTTAGAGTTGAAATACACAAGGATTGATGGAAGTTTCCAATCTGTTTCTGTACCTTCCACTTTCTTTGGATTGGCATTTTAAACTCCGGTTGATTTCTTACGACTACGGTTGACTCCTCCTCAGATCTCTGCATTATAAATGCAGACAGCTAGCCAGACCATCCGTCCAATCTGAGTTTTCTATTCCATGTCTTAAACAACTTTTCAAAGTACACCACCAAAACAAGTTTCTTCTGCAGTGCTTATGGCGGAATGCTTTGTGGACTAGCCAAGACCTCCTATGCAGCGCCGTGGAGGGACGTCTGGCAAAGCGAGATTGCTTGGCTAGCACCTGTGAGTAAAACTGTGACTACAAACAGTGCTGCAACACATTGTACACTGGTGCATAATTGACAATGGGGCAAAGAAAAGCATACAGAAGCTGCGTAATGTAAACATGAATCCATTACTGTGTAACACTGGCTTGGTTCTGGGTAGCCGACTGTATTTTTGGCTCATTTAGGGTGTGGATGCCATGTCTCTATATCTGAAATGGCTTTAAAGGGGGAGGATGTCATTGCAATGAATGAAAAGCAGGACAGGTGTAAGCATGTGCATTGTTTTGGTTTACAGCACCCCCCCACGTTCAAACAACTTTTGAACGTGCGCATGTTCCACCAAAACAAGTTCCTTCCTGAGGCTAATTTGCAGAAGGACCGTTGCTCCGTCCAGCACTTAGACTAAGACTATTGTGATTGGCTTCAAGAAAAGCCAATAAACCGGAGCACGTTTTTCTCCCAGTCATGAAAAACGTGAAGGAACGATTTCCAGGGTACAAGCGGCCGAAATGGGTTTCCTCAGGAAGGTGGCTGGTGTCTCCCTTAGAGATAGGGTCAGTCATCTGAGAGTAGCTCAGGGAAGAGCCGCTGCTCCTTTGCATCGAAAGGAGCCAGTTGAGGGGGTTCGGGCATCTGGTAAGGATGCCTCCTGGGTGCCTGCCTAGGGAGGTGTTCCAGGCACGTCCAGTTGGGAGGATGCCCTGGGGAAGACCTAGGACAAGGTGGAGAGATTATATCTTCAACCTGGCCTTGGAACACCTCGGGATCCCCCTGTTCGAGCTGGTTGATGGGGCTCGGGGAAGGGAAGTTTGGAGTTCCCTGCTGGAGCTGCTAGCGGATAAGCGGATGAAGATGGATGGATGGGAGTTTTTCTCCCATCCCGGAATGCTGTGTGAACTAGCCAGATCCCCCCCCCCACAGCCCTCTTAGTGCTTATATGGAGGTCAGGGATAACTATTTTGACTGAGATGGCGTCATTATCGGTAACCGCCGTTTGAGCAACACTCTGCTATGGGAGCCCAGGTTGTGCGCAGTGCAGAGCTTCTCGGATTAACTAGCAAGTGAGAGTACTGTTGCCATTGTGAAAAGTTCTAGCCATCCCAATTTGGTCTCAGCCACCTCCATGTTTTCCTTGTGATGTCAGAGGTGAAATTCTGTGCGGCCATTCCTGACCCAGACTCTGAACATCAATTTAACTCTAGTAAGAGTCGTGGGGAGGCATCCCAGCCCAGACTCAATTTTTATTCTGTTATGTGCAGGGTTTACGCTTTTTTTTGCCCCCTCTAATATTGTATTGATATCAAGGGAACATCATAGATGTGGTAGTCTATCCATGCCATGGTAGTGTCCTTGTTCAGGATTTGGATGGTTTGAGGGAAGCAGCTCCTCATGAGCATCTCCGTCTGGGCCCCGTGACAACGGTATCACTTCTTTGATACCTGTTGAAAGAGGTCATTGGTCGGATGACTTGAATCCTTTATGATTCTTCCGGCCTTGGTACTGAATACACCCCCGAGCAGTCCACACATCACCTGGCTGATTTGATTTGCAGGGACTGTTAGACACCATTATCTCATAGCACCTTCACAGGTTTTCTTAGGATGTGCATTTGTTGGACAACTGTTGCAGAAGGACCACAGGGTCCTTCATGTTGTACCTATGGTCTGAAGGCACGCAATGGTCTTCTTCAGTCCAACGTGGCCATGCATCTGTTTCATAACAGGGGGTGGCATGAATTTACAACATGGCACGACATTGCTGAGAGATTACGTTTAAATAGGACTTAAATAGGAAAATGTTTATCTCATGTATCAACCGTGTCACGGTCAGTGTATTTTGAAAGTATTTCTTATGTACCAGAATCCACAGATTTCATTCTCACATCCCGACTCAAACACTTCTCAGGTACCTTTCCGCCAAAGAAGGTTATCTCTCAGTGACCATAGTTAATTTTAATGGAGATTTGTTCTCTAACCAACGTACAAACCAACGTACATTTGGAGAGCACTGTGACCTCTTAGGTTAGGAAAAAAAGTGAACAAACTATGTAATCAGTGATTAAAATATTTGCAATCGGCTGAAGAAAAGGATTTCAATGATACTGATACTTCTATGACTTCTAACCTCAGATGGCAGCACTGATAATTCAATTCAATTTCAATTCAACTTTATTTATAGTATCAATTCATAACAAGAGTTAACTTAAGACACTTAACTGATACAAGAGTAGGTCTAGACTCTAGACCATACTGCAGAATTTACAAGGACAAGGAATAATTGTGACCCAGCACAATTAGTTTCCTCCAGAGCGAGCAACAGTGCGACAGTGGCGAGGAAAAACTTCCTTTTAGGCAGAAACCTCGGTCAGACCCAGGCTCTTAGTAGGCGGTGTCTGACGGGCCGGTTGGGGTTCAAATGAAGAGTGGAAATAACAGTCACAAAAAATAGTAGTTTGTAGTAGTTCTTTTAGTAGTTCATGGCATAGATAAAGAAGAGAATCAATGCAAGCAATAGCTTGTTTGGTTTTATTATGTCCACACATGTTGATCTACAAAACTACAAAAAATCCACACAAAATCACTCTGATTTCGTTTGTCATGTTTTTCTTTTCTTTTCTTTTTTCTTTTACAATATGTTCATTCCTGACAGTACATGAGCTTTGGCTGAACATGGCAGCTCATTCTTTAAATCACCTCCTCTGTGAGTTAATGTGATCAGGTTGGTAGTTTAAAGCTTTGCAGTCTTGATTCTTAAAAAAACAACCTGCATTAGAAGGATCGTGTTACTGTAGGACTGAGTTGTTTTTGTGGAAAGCCTTGTTTCTGGGATACCCCATGTTTACCAGAGTCAGTTCTTCGACAGCTGTAAAGAATTTTCTGACAATTACAACAAATCAATCCTGTTTCCGATGAGGTGACACCTTAACACTCCTTCACCCCCCATAACAGCTGCAAAGTGGTGTTCCTATTTGGCCTCATTGGAGCTGGCGTCTGGTGCTGGGTGGGGCAGTGTGACGGATAGCAGGGTTGACTGACGCTGAAGTCACTTTGGTGCTGTAGCTCCAGCCAAGGGCAGCTTTTGGGATGGTCTGTGTGGCTATGTGGATTGCATTAGGTCTCCTGGTGGGTGGTGTGTCTCAGAACCCTGCAGTATATTGTTGATGTCTTAAAAAGATTATCATTGGCCTAAAACCTAGACCAGGACACCCCTGCCCCCTCCATCCCGGCATGTTCCCTCTCCCCTCTCATGCTGATACAGGAGAAATACACATAGATATATTTGTTCTTTTGTCAAAAATAAGGACATAAGGTGTTGCCAGTGTGAATGTGGTCTGGAAGTAATTTGGATATTTTGTTTTCAAGGGTATTTCCTCTCTGATGAACGTCATGTTTCTTTCTCTGGCTGAGCCTGGCTTGTGTTGTTTCAGTTGATTTATGAGAGAAGTCCTGGAGGAGTAAGATGATGTGATATCATACAGTAATAGAAACCAATAGATTTATAGATATTGTATAATATATGTATGTAGTGTATCATATATGAACACAGATATTTAAAAAAGAAAAAATCCCCCTCTTACCCCTTTGAGGTGGTGGTAAGTGTCATATATATATATATATATATATATATATATATATATATATATATATATATATATATATATTGTTTGTTTAGGACAGTAACTGGAACACAAGATTTAGTCTGAAGTATTGTAGTGACCTGGAATTTAAGATAAAACAAAATGAAGTAAAAATAGTTTAAATAATGAATAGGTTTGATACATGTTTAAAAATGTTTGGTATGTGTAAAATGATAAATTTTGCAGTGAATATTTGTTTTCGTGCTATACAAAATATATAATATATACAGGAAGTCTTTACAGTTGAATAAGGGTGGGAAAAACAACATATGCTTTGGCTTTGTCCCGCTCCTTTTAGGACAAAATCAACATATTATTTGTAACACTTCATCATGGATGTTATTATTATTTTTGTTGTTGTTGAAAATGATGATTCAGAAACATGTGACTTTTACGTTATACTGTATATTGTTTTTGCACAGATGTATTCAGACATGACAGCATGTTGGCTGTAAGAGCAGCATGTTTCTATGATGTTTGGAACTTCGTGCGGGAGAGTGATGGGGTATCACTGTTTACTTCCTGTGGCAGCTGAAGAAGTTCAAACTGCCATCATTGAGTCTATCTTCTCCTGCTCCATCAACAGCGCTGCTGCCACCGCCAAAGACAAGCTTATTATTTGCTTTGCTGAGAAGAAAAGATTGTAGCCAATCCCTCTCACCCTAGACCCAAACTCCCCCTAAACCTCCCCTTTGCAGTCAGCCTTATTAACAAGGCCCCGGACCCCCGGTGACAGACTCTTAATCCTTCATCCTGGATTAAACCCCTGCTCTCTGCACATTCTATATATCCTGAACTTTTGCACATTCTGCAGTAATCCATACAGCCTTGTTTTTTTTCTTAACGTTAAATAGTTACATGTATGTGTTATTTTTTTATTCAGTTATTGTTTGTCTATTTTATATTTATGTTTCTGTATGCGCCATCAACCAAGACCAATTCCTTGTAAGAGCTACTTACTTCCTTTTGTGATTCTGAGAGCAGCAGAGCAATTTTTTTGGCATTAAAGACTGTCATGATCAATAACTGGTGACCCAGACACAGACACAGAGTGTACGCAGCCCCCAAATGAAGGATTTATTGTAGTGACAAAGATTGATGAAGAAGGTGAAAGGCTGTGGAGGCGAAGAACACGGCAGGCTGATAAACGGTGTGAGCGGGGCTGGTGAGAGAGCTCCGGGTAATGTCAGGGGAGGGGCTAGAAGGGAGGCACGGGGTGACACAGGGCCCCCCTGAAATACGATTGCCCCCCCCCCACAGTGCTAACCCCCAATCCACCGGGCTAGAGTTCATCTCAATCTGAAATTATGATTTCCATTGGATCAGGCAGGCAGGGGAGCTGGAGGTACTGATCCTGGGGACTAAAGAAAAAACAAGTTCAGGTAAAGCCAACAGCATGAAAAAATAACTCTGATTACACAAACGAAAGCGGCCAAGAATGCAAAACTACAACTGTAGTTACAGTAATGATCTGGCAAGAGTGGGTGGAGAACTGGCATGGATACACTGTGTGGAGCTGATGAGTTGATGGAAGGCAGCTGTGCAGACAGGACAGGTGAGGAAAATGAGCCGCAATCAGGAGCCGGGGATTGCAAGGAAGAGAGTCACGACCACACCAAATACAGCAGAGACAGACAAGGGGGGAATTGGAGACACAGAAGAAGAGGGGAACACAAGGGTAACAGCTAGAGGCCTGGCCAGCTCATGACTGAAAACTTCATTAATGACCATTGTCATTAGAATGTTAGAATTAAGAATGCACTTAGGCCTACAAACATTGCAAAGCATACATTTTCTCAACAATCTCATAATTGATGGAGAATGCTGCCTGCTTTTTAAAGTCCGACTGTTCACAAGCAGAGAATAAAAATACATTGTTTTGGGACTTAAGTCCCATGAGACAGTGGTAATATATTTGTGGTAATGTTCTGTATCTCAAGCATCTTGCTGGAAATTGGGACAAGGGTAAAAGGTTAAAGGTTATTTTTAAACTACTTGCACTGCACTGAATGGGGCGAATATGCATGTTAACTGAAATGATGAGAAATAGATGTAAAATAGTCTCATTCATTGTTCAGCCATTATGTTTTCTTGGAGCATAAAACATGATAAGGCTACTTACATAATAAACGTATTGCTGTGATCTTAATCCGGCGAACAGGACATGGATTTTCCTCCATCTGATGGCATAATTCACACTTGTGCTTTGTTTTTAAACTTGGTCCAAAATTAAAACACTAAAGACACTGAAGCATTTTTGTCCAGCTGCAGCAGCTCTATTGTTCCTGTTGGTTGACAGATTTGTTTTCCTAGTGAACAGATGGAGCTTCTTTTACTTGCCAAGACATTAAAACTGATTTTGGAAAGACGTGGATTCCATTTGGTGTTTTATGTAAAGCTCCATTTAAGGCTACAGTATGCCTTGCCTACACTAAAGCCATGCACGGATAAACTGGCCTCTCCATTCTGCACTACTTTCCACACAAAGACACAAACAACTCACAGATTAAAATCAACATTAAAATGAGTCTCTTCTGACTGCTTCTTCTGATTTCCAACCTGTTACCTCGTCGTCTCATCTGAATGACTAATAAATTAAGATAAAAGTGAAGCAGGGGCAAGAGATCAACACTCCATCAAGGTGACTTATACTGTAGATATTTAGAAGAATAGTTCCCCTTAATAAATAATCGTTAGTGAGATTTATGTATGCCTTTCAGTGTTTTTCCAAAAAAATCTATCTGTGGGTGTTTTGGGGCATCTTAGTCGGCGCCTCTGCTACAAAATGTTGTTGTGAGGTCGTTACACACACCACTCCTCCATGATTTCCAAAGGACTCCTTTGTATCTCGTACAATGGAGTCCTTTGGTGTGCTGCTTTGTCGCAAGCCTAAACCGGAGGGAAAGCCCCCTCTGCAAAGAGCATGAGACATCATTGAGTGAGCTTCAGCTACAATAGACGAGAAAAGCACTACATTATTGGATTGTTATTGACTATTAGGGCTATATTTTACATATAAGATTCCATAAAGCTTAGCGGATTGACAGAAGGTTGACTAAGCAGAAGTTTCCATGCAGCTTTGAAAAAGATGGTGCTGCTTGTTTGCTGCCTTTGCTCTGCTTTCACATCCTTTTCAGCCAACTCTTTCTCTTGAGTGACAGGAAATAGCCCAACGGGTCTTAATTAAAGTGACTTTGAAGTTCTTTCTACATTCTTTTGAGCACAACACTTGAGCTGCCAGAAAGCCCATTTCCTTTTACACATACATTAATGCATGTGCTTGCAATATGTTATTAAGGAGAGCTCAAAATGTAAACCTTATGGGATTCTACAAATTTCGGTTCAATCCATGTGAAAAATGTATTACACTGCAGTGCTTTGCACTTTTTTGAAAGCTTGTGATGGATGTCAATCATCAAATCATCACGTCTGGTGTTTCAATCCCTTGAAATCCCTTGATTGAATGATTCTGGCAAAGATGGGACAATGCCAATGTTTTTTGAGTTACAAAGTCTCAATTCTGAACTATGAAGCCCCGAGTCGGCACCAACATTAACCAATTCAGGTCCCAAGTCCCAGAGGTGGAAAGTGAAAAAATACATTTACTCATGTTATTGAGTAGTTTTGTTGTGTATTTTGTATTTTTCAAGTAGTTTTTAAAGTCGGTATTCTAAAAGATACTTGATTATGTTTTGAGAGAAGTATTGCATTTAGCTACAATACAAATCCCATCCGTAAAAAAAATATCACGTGTGGAACAACTACAGCAGCGGTCGTCAAATGCATTCTGGTATTTCTAGCATTTCAAGCATATAGAGCATGGATGTATTAAGATAACAGGATACAGTGTTTGGCGGGAAGCCACGTATATTCCAATGAAAGTGCTTGTCACTCCCTGATGTAAGTCAAGTGCACTTGCAACGAGTGAAGATGTGCAGAAGATGTGAGCAGAGGCGGACTTACCATTAGGCACAGGTAGGCAATTGCCTTGGGCCCCAAGCTACCAAGGGCCCCCTAAAACGCCTCATAAACTTATGGTTACGATTTGTTGTCTTACTTTTCACCAATTAATTATATCTCTAAACATTGATACGCTCAAGTGCTATGCGATTGTTAAATTCATGATGAGAAACTCCCCCCAGTCCCCACTACATTGGACCATTCCATTATCCTACTGCGCATCTGCGTGTGCTTGTAAACAAACAGCTCAGCATGCGTTAAGCTGGAAGCTACTGACGGTTGAAAAATGAAGCGAAGCTACTGAAGTTGATCTGAAAAAAGGAAGAAGCGGGAAGAAAGCATAAAGTTTTTAGCAAAACTTCCAAAGGCAACAACCTTTTTCACGACGGCTACTGACAACACTAACATTAACGTTACTAAACAGCAGCAAGGAGCCGGTGCTTGCGCTAGCAATGCTAACACTGATGAAGAGCTACCCACCGGCAGCGACAGCCTAGCTTGCGCTAGCAATGCTAACGCTGATGAAGAGTAGTGGCTGCCCTGGTTGCTTTAGCGATGCTAACGCTGATGAAGAGTAGTGTCAGCCCAGGTTGCTCTAGCGATGCGGGGGCTACATACATGACAACCTTACAGGATCCTTTGAATGGAGATGGTTACGGAAGTGCTACTTTCACTGTCCATGAAGATAACTATGGCAATAACGAAGATGGTGACACACATAATACTCAGCAACTAGACCCCGTGAGGAGCAGTCACCCTAATCAATGTGCTATGATTGAAGATGATCCAGCACTCTGGCCAATACAGCTGTCAGACAGAGAGCACGTCTTTCTCCGATAAATAAGGTCTAAAAGGGGGAGAACACGGATTGTGAAGGGCCTCATGTATGTGTTTGCCTTAGGAGTCAAAATGACTAAAACCGACCCTGGAGTTGCGCATGCGTCACTTTGCAACAAGTACCATACAAGATGCTAACAAGAGACTTTTGTCATGTCAATATAGTAAAAATGGACCTACGTAAGGAAGTTTGTTTACTGCTGGCTACAAGTTAGCATCAAACACAACAAAGGGTGTCAGTTGAATGGCGTTTTAAGCTAACATTAGCAATCAAATAATCATAGATAGCTAAAACAATTTTGAAATGATTCCCATCGTCTGTTATTGTTTGTAATGAGATAAGTTTATTATTTCATGGATTTAACAAATTTCAGTATGACACGTTACGCCGTAAACCGTTTAAATCTGAGCATGTACAATTCAAATCTGCACTCTATTTACATTGTCTAGTGACAGTGCTCAAACAGTTTGTGTTGTGATAGCAACCAGTAACAAGGTGCTTGTTCATGAGCTTCTCTCTCTTACAAGTATAGCTAGTTTGTTGGTAAAAATAGCTCATATCTTGCATTTCATTGTCTAAAAATTCACTAACATTTAACATTGTTTTTTCGTTACTGATCATTTACATGGTTATCTAGCTAAATGAACTAGGGATTTATTTAGCTAGACAGTTTGGGAAATGCTAATGACCTTACATCCACGTAACAGGCTGTACAGCGTACATACATACATCCATATCTCTCGGATTTATCATAAGATATTACCATGGATGTAATAGAACACATGATGAATTACAACCATTAGCTATATTCATTCGGTCCAGGACCTTCTGCAGAACCGTCATATGCATCGACATTTAAATAAATGGACCAACAGATTCCAATGCTCTGGACGGAGACCAGTAAAGGATAAGTGAAGCACTTTACCTGTGATAGCTGAGCGTTACTGTGCCGGCTCCAACTGAGCTTGACGACGTAGATGTGACGTGAGCACCCTTTCTGAAACTTGTATGTCTTCTGGTAGCTGTGCCAAGAGAAATCTCAAACATTCTGAATCTTGCAGAGATGGAAAGCATATATGTTAAGAGATAACATAGGCACAGTTCAATTGTTGCTAACTAAAATACTAATTAACAATAGTAATTAACCCTAAACAGCTAATGTAAGTTGAAATTGTCTATGTGCTTCTCCTGACAATATTTGACTGTGCAACAGTAAGTCGGTGGTTATGACACAATTGTTAACCTATTTTCACAAAAACATCTGCTACGGAGCCATATTGTGAGGTATAAGGTAATGGAGCCTTTTATACATTGTTGTGTTTCTTTATAAATAAACAATGGACAACTTAGTTTTTATTCGCTGTCAAAGTGGAGCCATAATGAATGGCAGTCAGGCGGGTGAGTGCTTGGTAGTATTAAAATTGCGCCATACGCTTCATGGGCGCCCGATTACCCCCTTGGTGCTGGGCAACATGGGTGGGCAATTTCCCGTGGGTCTGCTCGCCTCGTTCATCATGCACAGTTTATTAACTGGATTCGGCAACTAGTGAATGTCAAAATTGTGATGTTTTGAACAAGGACCCTTTATCTGTTCGGGCTAGTAAGTTGATTAAAAAAATTATCCACTGAAATATTTTCTTTCGCCATCTAATATCTATGTGAAAAGTCTTTCTGGGCCCATCGGGTGCAGTACCACCGTGATCCGCCAAGCCCATGGTGGCTTTTAGACATGGCGCTGTTCCTGGCGGCTTTATTTAGAGCAGGTAACATTACACAGGTAGAGTAAAAGCCCACGCCCCTGTATCTATGGAGGACCAGGTCTTCCATATTTAAGAATAAATACAGAAATAAATAAATGCTCAATAAATAAATAGGCATACAATTAATTGCCCCAAAAAACACAATGAACAAATAAATGTAGGTAGAAATTAAATTATACAGTGAGACATAAATGTATATATCTCTTTTAATTAGCTTCTTTATATATTTACCTTTGTAATAATTACCTTATTTATTTATTGTCCGTTATAATCTTCAACTTTATTTAGTAATTACCTATTTTTTAAATGTATTTATTTCTGTGTGTTTCATTTTTTGGTCTGTTTTATTCTTCCTTTGCATTTCTACCCTATTTATTTTCACCCCTGGTATTTATTTCTGCCTGTAACTTTTACGTTTCTTTATGTATTTCTGCCTCATTAATGCAAATGAGGAGGGGCGGGTCTTAAGGGGCCAACTTCTGGCCATTGGTTGGTCAGCATTTCACTGCACGGTCGAATTTACATGCCACCGGTCACACACACAACAAAGATGGCTACCTACGGTGTAGTTGTCAGTGAGCTGAGGCCTTTAGCAACTGTTTTTGAAAACAATGCTAACGTTATAAGTATTGACTTTATCATTTTTCATTTAGACGCTCTGACAGAACGTGTGTTTCAGTTGCGGCACACATGGACACAGAAGTCAACAATGTAGTTTTTCAGAATGTGGAGGAAGCGGCCTATCATCTTAACTCGGTCGCTAACGTTAATCACACACCTGGGATAGCTGGTCGCCCTGCTTCTATGCTGCCTGTGGACGCCGTGGAAGGACTTCTACATGTGGGTTAGCCTGTTGGTGCCATTGCAAGGCTTTTTGGAGTCAGCGAAACAACAGTCAGTGTACGATTACATGTGATGCCATTAGAACCAGTGTGTATAACGTTACCAATTCACAAGAATGACACAGGAGAAAGGCAAACCCTTGCTAGCTTTGGTTAATTTACATATATATTGGTTAGCATTTTACTGCTACGTCATGTCGCACACACAGTGACTTCAGACTCGACTCCGACTCGAGGTGCGGGACTCGTGAACAATGTTTATTTTTAGGAAGCGTCGGCAGAGCTTGCCGTTATTACCTTCCTCCGTTACCTATACCCTGCCTACCTTAACACGTAGTATCTGCTGCGCGGGGCCGCACGTTGGTGAGAGTTGACAACAAACAGCGGCAGCTGCTCCGCCATTCATCATAAACTTTGGCTTTAAGACTTTATACAACAAGACCCAAACAAAGAAGCGCTGAACGCAAAATAGGTTATTAACCTGTGGTGAGTAAACATGTTCAGCTCAGCATTGGCCATCTAACGTTAGCTTGCTTGTTGCTTCAGCTACGACCTTCGGGAGGTTTACTCTGACTGTCGTTCGTTATGAGAAGATGAATGAGCGCAAAATTATCAGATGTGTTTTTGTGTGTTTGCCTTGGACTAAGTGTGGGTGCGACTCTACAACTCAAGACTTGTGTGTAATGTGTAGGCTTTTCTTTATGAGTCTAATACACAAAGGTCTGAATGAATTGTTGCAGTGCTGGGTGTGCATCTGTACAACACATTCTCAATTCCGGCACTTCAAAAACCAAAGTAAGGTTCCTTTGACGTTTTTTAAAGACGTACTTTACATTTATCTGACGTGACACAAGATGGTTGGGTTTAGGAAAAGATTGTGGGTGGGGTAACGAAATGTACGGTACGTTTCAGTGACATGTGGGACAGGAAACTGCTGTCCTATGTTGTTTGACCATTCCACCAAACCAACCTAACTCCTCTCATGGATTTTCGGTCTTTCATACTACTCTCTACCTTTGTCTCTTTTAATACTAAGTCATCTTACATCACCCCAGTTGAGCTGCTGCTCTGCCTGGTGTGTTCCATACAAATGCCAAAGGGTGATTTTTGCGTTGGTATCTGACGTTTAGACACACTAACCCAGCGTCAGTATTTTACGTATTATAAGTATAATTTACGTAAGTTGAGAATGAGAACGGGTTGATCTGTAAATGTGGGTCGATCATGCAACAGGAGGTCTAGCAGAGGCCTGTGAGCGAGTCAAGGAGAGCCTCTTTAACCCAATTATTTCTTAAACAGGAATTATGTGGCTCAATAGTGGAGTTTCTGGCTTCACAGTGGCATGTAACATGGGAACAAAGACTTTCCATCCCGGCCACTCTGAGCACATGACGGTACATGATGAGTATGTGATGGTGAAGAACAAGAGGCCCTACTGATGTGAACAGGATCAAGAGGAGTCCTGATTTTGCAACAGGATAGCCTTTGTGTTTGCCATGAGGCACAGGGACTGAGGGAGCATAGGTCATGTGAGTTGTCAGTGTTCATCACCAAGACTGTGGTGGACATCAATGTTCCATTACAACAAAATGTCAACATTTCGTGACAGAGTTCATGATTGGACACACCATTAGTGCTGCACTCATCAAACCTACAGCCTTGCCTTGCACTCATTAATAAACCTCATTATGTGTGTACAAAAGAATAGTGCCCTAAGAACTTTCAAAATGAGGACCACATGCAAGGACCTACCACACCCACTAGTTATGTGGCTCTTGGTCTATTTCAATGTCTCCCTCCAGAATATCATGACTTGCAGCTAAAGTTCAACAATTTAAAATTTCCAGCCAAGAAATGAGGTGGCCACATCCAAATGCAGCTCCTTTGAGTGTATTTTGGGATTGAGATCAAGCAGAGCATAGTGACCTTTACCCCAGAAGTAAACCCAACTCATAAGAGCTTTGTACTCCAGAAATCAGAAGATCTGAGTCATCATCCCTTCAACACGAGCTGGGCAAGGCGAGTCCTGCTATCCCATGGCATTTACAGGATAACTGTGGATTGACTTATGCTGTAAGATTCGGAACAGACTTTTATGGAATTTTCTTCTCATAGCCCGGACACACACACAGCTGGTTTCAAGTGTTGCATTTCACGACATTATTATTTATGTACTGTATAAAGACCTTGCAATTGAACAAAATACTTTATTGCAATCAGCATGCCTTTTCATGAATAAACTTAACAAAACATTCCTGATAATTAAAGAACAAGCTAATTGTTAATAGTGTACAAGACCAAAACAACAATATGGTAAGAGTTAGCTCATGGGTTTTAAAGCCCCTTCACCTCTTCATTATGTGCTCACACAGAACTGTCAGTCATTATTACAACTAAAAAACATTCATGGTTTATGATGTGCATTATTGAAGATGGCAAAGGTAATGGTACAGTACACCTTTGGTAAAAGCATGACTGATCACGGGTGTTATTTTCCTTTCAGGTGATAAGGTTCAAATACTCAATAACGACAAATGTACAACAAAAGTAGTGGTTAGGCTACTGCTATTAGTGATAAAAGCTGCATATTTTAAAACACAGAAATTCAACAAGATGCATGGAAATTCTAAAAAAAAGTGGCATTATATTGTCAAATGAATTCATGTAAATACTTTTCTAAATCTTAAGTTTTTTGTAAATTGTGTACCTTGTTTGGTTTTGTTTTGGAGGTTCATAATATATTCAACACATCCCTCAAAACAACATCAATGGTAAAAAGACAGGAAGCTTCATGAGGCCGGAATAATAATCAATGATCAAAGTGCTTGGTTAAAGGATGGAGTAGATACGCAAATTGATTGACAGTTGATAATAAAGTTCTACAAACATTCCCAGAAGGAGAACTAATCTCATTTATTGAGTTAAATGATGGGGATTGGAGCCAAGTAACAGAGAAATATTTGAAGCCATAAAACACGGGGTATCTAAAATTAGGAAGTGTGATGATGGTTGGTTAATCTAGCCATGCTACGTTAGCTAAAAGGTTTGCTACTTGTAGCTAGTTAGGTTATCCTATATTAAAACTGAAGAGATCCAACTTAGTGACAGCAAAAATGGCTGAATACTGAAGGTAAATGCAAATGGCGTACACTGCTTTTCCTTCAATACCTGGGAAGGGAAGAGGCTAGAGGCTTGCTGAAATAGTGACTTTTCAAAGGAGCTGGAAAGCTGCCTATTTGCTGTTTTACTTGTTTATGTTATGATCATAATAGCTCAATCTCACAGTTTATTCAAGAGATGTACTTATACTCTTATCTCATAACTGTTTCAGGGTACAGTTTGTCCTCTGGCAGAGGAGGGAAATAAAAAGTTGATAATACACAGCTTAATACGTTAGATACCTCAATTTTGGACTCCTTTCCTCAACAGTCAGCACTGTCAAGGTGGTTTGCTACCGGTTAGTTTGGTTTATGTAAGTACTTCTCCAGAATAATTGCCTGACATGCACATGGCTCCTGCGCCGAATGTCACTCCCCTTCTACTCTCTGTGTGCTGCAGTTCACAAACTCAGTTTGTTTTGGGAAACAACAACAAACAAGCTAGCATGGATTTTACAGTATTTACTCTCTATCCGGGATGCCTAAAGACCAATCGGTGGGATTGCTATGGACGAAGTACACACGGCAATCCACTGGTAAGATCTTATGTTCAACCATGTATCCAGCTTATTTAGATAACTCACAATTGTGTGAACAGTTAACTTCATTTAATATGTTATGTTGCGTTATAGTGACTTCACTGAGATATAAAATCATGTGTGTACAAGTATGGCCGGGGAGATTAGTTATCCCAGTATTGTGCTAATTGCTGCTTTGATACTTTAAGAGTTCCTTTAAAGAGCAGAGCCTTTTCTGTCATATCCAACCCAATTGCAAATACTGAATGGTCATTTTCTCGACATTCATAAGTGTCTCTGACTGAACTCTCTTCTTTTCTCTTTCCACAGGACAATATAGTCTCAATGACTCTTGACTATTTTACTTCTTCAATATGCGTCTTGGTAACAATTCAAAAATTAAATATCGTCTCATTAGCAGTTTTATTTTTTATTTATTATTTATTTTATTTATTTTATTATCTCATTGTCCTGTCTCTATTAATGCAACACATTTAGAAGTTTAAATTTTAAAGAGTTGTTTGACGCTGTCATCATGTCTTCTGTGTATATTGTTTGTTAAGTGACTCCACTGTAAAGCAAATTGGACACAAAATCTACCGTAACACATGATGTAACACATGCTAAGTCAAATTAAAACTAACCGTTTATAGCAATATCTGTCTTGCTAGTTAGCCAGCCTGCTGACATTTCATAAATGAACATATAAAAAAATCTCTTTGTTTTTCTAAAATCTGCCCGACGAGTCTTCAACTCAAACTGTGAGATTATTTTCACTGTTTGTTTTCCATTCTATTAACATATTGTACAGTCACATCCCAGTACACATTTGAGACACATATTTTTGGTACACTGTGAGGTCAGGTGAATTGTGTGCATTAGTTCTGGAAGGCTGGTGTAAGTTTATCTGTCATCCTGAGTCCAATATGGCTGCTTCTACACTGTCAAATGCTGAACATCTTGTTATTTAGGCTTCAATGAGCTGATCTGTAGCACAAACTAGCTGTGCTCACTGGTCGACAAAGTTTACCCGATATGTGAGCTGATGTCCATTGTCCCAGGCATACAAAACCTTCTCTTTGGGGTTGTAGTCAATCTGGGTGGTGAAGGAGTACTCATTGGTGAATGGCAGGCGTGGGATGGCTTCAGTGTTGGTGTGGGTGTCGTAAGCATAGTTCACCTCACCTTCCTTTTGGTTGTACACATTGACGGCATACAAGACACCACAGATGATGAAGCAGTTTCCGTAGGAGTTTCGCTTAAGGCCTGTCCTCCAAGTTGTTTCCTTTTTCAACGAAAGGTCCCCAGGATCCAGTTTACTGATGATGATCATCTCTTGCTGGTTGTAGTCGTAGTCAATGGAAGGGTAGATCACCCACAGGCCACTTTCGTCCACTGCAAAGTCAATGTCCGAGTGCCCCCTCCATTTCCAGGGGGTGGTGTCTTCGTAAACCACGTCGTGCAGCAGTGTCCAGGCCGCCACATAGCGCATCCTCAGATCATACTTGATGATGTTCTTGGTGAACGCTCTGTTGTAGTAGAAGGCTCCATTATAAACCACATGGCCTGTGCCTATCCAGTTGTAAGGCAGTTTAAAGAGGTTGCTCCATCGGCCTACAATAAACAAGAATATTACATTAGCTTTATAATATATTTATTTGTTTATTTATTATAAAGCATGGGTGAATACACTATTCTCATTCACCAATCAATTCACAATTCTCCTCAGATGCATCTGCCTACATTAAGGACAATAACTGCCCATGTGGAAGTGTCTGTGATCACTAGCGCCTGCTCCATTGTGGACCCAAAAAAAGTGAGACTGTTTTTGTTTTATTCTGCCCCACCTCCTAATAATAGTTTCCATCTTGTCACGTCAACTTTTGATACCTAGCTAATAAGCTAGTCAGTGTTGTGGAAAAATCAGTAGCAGCTCGATTCTGGATATGTGAAGAAGGTTTAGGCAGTTCAGTTTAACAACAGTGTCTGTGTCTTTCTAAGGCATTTACTGTACTATGTGTTCCACTGCTTCTGAGTTAATGGTAGTTAAATCCATGCTCTGAATACATTTAACAATTGCTAAAGGCTTGTTTATGCTTGTGATGACCTTCCCATTTTGTGTGTGGCTCTTTGGTATTTTTCCCGGCAGCTGGAGAATCAGCCACACCTGAATCCAGTCTGCATGATGCCTTGTGATACCTAGACCATGGTTACGTGGTGGTTTTGACACACAGGGACATTTCTCTGCGTTTGTACCCTTTGTTTCCACGCAAATGGAGAATTTGCCTATGAAAACAAGTCTTTCTAAAACCTCCGGCCAGAGTGGAGATTTTGGAAGTCTTCGTTTGCATGTTTGAATGTAAACTAAGACAAACTGAGGTTAAAGTGGCTGAGTAAGTGAGGAAGACAAGAGAGGGGAAGTAATTTGTTACTGTTGCTATTTTCGAGATTCTGATTGGCTAACATGGCCTTGAGCTTCTTGTTATACTGCCAACTACAGGTTTGGCATGCTCTTTACGTCATTGACGGCATAAACTGTATACACGCGATAAATGAACACTTTTTTAAAAACTAACAAGTGTGCACAATGTTATTTTTGAAACCAGAGAGGTTGAAATGTCCGTTTATGAAAACAACCGCCCACGTGTAAACGTAGTCCAATTTAAGATGGCTGGAGATGCAGTGCTGGCTCTTGGTCCTCACAGCCACAAAGCCTCACGGTTTGTTCTTGGTTTGGGTTGGTTTGAGTATTTTTTTATTTGGATACATTGTTTTTAATTGAATCCCTAACTATGTGTGGTCTCCCTTATTTTATTGAACGATTAGCTGATTCATGTCAATGTTGCCCTAGTTGATCAGCAGTGAGTAGCGTATTCATCCTACCAATGCCATTTTCAGTCATCACCATTTGTAGTTTGCTTTATAAGACAATACAAACCTTTACTGATTCAAGATTGTTGTTTCTGTACGTTAACTTTTAAAAACCTGTACAGCTGTGTCAAGCTCATCCATACTTTTTACCATGGATGTAGCTTGGTAGCTAGCTATTTGTGTAGAAACGACAATGTTTTGACAATGCCAGACTGTGCACACACACGCTTCATGTGACAGTGACAGAGTGTGTTTAGTAGTTCACTCCTGAACAAACACTCTGTGTACTGTAGGTGTAATTTTCTAATCACATCCTATCTGCTATCCTAACCTTCCAACCTCAGGAAGTGCGATTTAGATAATGATAATAAATGGAAAGCCCAGTGAAGGACAAAAACAACGTGAAATAGTACACCCCCACCCCACCGCCACTATCCCCGTCTATAAGGCCAACCCACACTCTTAATCCCTCTCCGCTGTTCCCAGTTCAAAGGAAAGGCCAGAGCACAGAGAACAGCAGGCATCACCGCCACTCCAAAAATCTAGTCATCCGCACACAGCTGTGAGCTCACCACACCGCAGGACTCCTTGCATGTAAGTGCATTTAGAAAGCCCATTGTCCAAACACATCTAGATCAACAAGCCAAGTCCTACGAGGGGAGATCATCTTGACTCTCTTAGAGAGTGTAATCCAATTCCTTGGTGGATTTGGATGTGAAAGAAGTTGATTTTCCCACCCACTGGAGCCATGATACAACTACGACCTGCATTCCACAGATCTCATCAATCTCACAGAGCTCATTGGATAATCAACACGAATCAATGTCATCAATGGTAATAATGAAAACACAGCTATGCATTAAAACAGGGTGAAACTAGAGTTAGACCAGTTTGTTGCAGATGCAGACAGCGCATCCACACATGAAACCCAGATCCCAGTGGCTATTCAAACAAGGAATGGGTAATGTACACTTCAGACTGAGAAGGTTTGGTCGTGGGCTGAGGGGTTAAATCACATACTGTGTAGTCCTTATTGAAAACGTTCCCCTTTTGGGATTGTTCAGGTGCTGGATGTCCCACACCTGTTTCTTTGGGTTGCCGTTGTAAACTCTGGTGGATTTCTGAGGACTATGGTTAACTGCTCCTCAGATCTCTGCAGGGTGAATCCAGACAGCAAGCTAGACTATCTGTCCAATCTGAGTTTCCTGGTGCACGATTAAAACAACTTTTGAACATACAAATACAGTATTCCACCAAAACAAGTTCCTTCCTGAGGCTACTTTGAAGAGGCACCGTCATTGTGTCCGGGCACGATTGTGATTGTTTCAAAAGAAATGCCAATAAACCAGAGAACGTGTTTCCCCAATCCCAGAATGCTGTGTGGTCCAGCCAGACCTCCCTCCGCAGCACTTTAGAGGAAGGTCTGGAAAAACGAGACTAGAGCATGTGCTTAGGCTTCAAAGCTATGGTGTAGACCAGAGTTTTCAAAGTCTGATACTGTAAAAGCCCTCAAACGTAATCAAGGAAGCCTCCTCCCTTCCTCGTTTCATTTATGAGCTTAAACTTTTCATTTTGCTACTCAACCCTTGTGTTGTCTTCCCGTCAAAATTGAAAATCAACACTTTTGTTGATGCTTTTTAATCAATGTGTTTAACTTTTCTTACGATTTGTACCTTTTTTCAACACTTTTGTCACTTTTTTGGATGTTTTCAACACTACGTAACACTAGCTTATTAACTTTAGTTTTGCAGTTATGTTTGGCATTTATGGTCAATAAACCTCATTTATAGAAAATTATACCTTAAGTATCAGTTAGAAAAAGAGAAATTAAGACTTATTTAGACGAATATTTAAGGAATGTGCAGTATGTTGATGGACAATCATAGACTGGAATATGTCAACTTTTACTCATTACTATTTCAAAAGCACTTCAGTTTTTTTCAAATGCAATCAAATTGAATAAGAGTCCTCAAAATTAATCAAAGTAGAGATTTGTACTTGCCAAAGAGCGTTGTGTGAAATCAATCATGTTATTTTGGGTCATTACAATTGGGTAGTTGGATACAGGAAAACGGGTCAATTTGAACCGAGAACAACTTGAGGGTTAAAATAATGTACTTGTCTCCATGAGTTGTGTATTACTGCCACTGCTGATCTCAAGCAGTTTCTTTGCCTCACGATTTTCCCTCTGGGCCTCCACTCCCTTCAACTTTACTGCACCGCCCTTAGGGAGCCTTACCTCACAGTTAAAAAACATCTGCCATAGGCCTTATCATAGCTTTCGTCCGCCTCCTCAAAAATGTAACACATCAGGACTACAATGGCCCAGGAAAAGATTGGTCACAGTGTATAATGGTGTTTGCTTTTTTTTGCCCCCAACGTCTCCTTCCAGGCAACGCGGCAATGAGTATGTTTAGGGTTAGCTGCCTGAAAGGCAACGTTGAAGGCAAAAAACACCATTGAGCGTGTACAATGACCATTGTACTGGAGTGGTCTATTCAGTAATGGGACACTTGCTGTGTTAAAATAAAGCAGGACACTGTTTGATCAGGTACAGTACATTTGTCTTGAGTTTCGTTGGTACAAGAAGCACACCTTGCTTGAAGTTTTCCAGGTTGCGGAACTCCACCAAGTTGTTGCCATAGTAATAGTTAGTGACGTAGATCTTGGAGTCTTTAGCCAGGGGATCCTTCATCCAGGCTCCCTCGTTGCGCCCATAACTGTGCTGCTTCTCTGGCTGGTCAATGGATGCTAGAGTCCCTTCACAGTTTAGGATCTTCCCTGGAAGAAACAAGCAGCACATTCGGCGTTTACGCATGGGAGAGAATTAACATGGGCGTAAATCGATTTCACGCAGATACATTTCTTGGGAGAGTAAACCTATGCACTTTTGGCCTCTGTCAAAGCAGTCACAGCCTGAGAACACAGTACTGAGCTTAATCACAGAGGAGTATTTATCAGTGTTGTAGTGCTTGAGAGCGGTTTGAAGATCTTCGTCTCATAACGACCGCATTTTAACACTGTAATGTCCCATTTTTGGGATCAATAAATATCTATCTATCTATTTAAATAATACTCAGGATTTTAATGTGTGTGTGTGTGTGTGTGTGTATGTGTGTGTGTGTGTGTGTGTGTGTGTGTGTGTGTGTGTGTGTGTGTGTCTAGACCGGTCAAGCCCACACTGCAGGGACATTACTGTGCATGTTTTTGTGATTTATGCGTTAACATCATTATTGTGACTTAATGTAAAATTTCCTGCGACAAATGCAACAAATAACTTGACTCTGGCTGTCTGGGAGAAGATGTCAGTCAAATCTATGGTTAAAAAAAATTGGATACCTAAAGTTAGGTGGATGGTAAAACAAAGAAAAGGTGTGTTGCGGAAAACAAAAGACACACACACACACACACACAGTGGAGAAATCTTCATTTGTTTTCTGTGGTTGTTTTTATGGGAATGTGGATCTTTCAGATCAATTTGAGGAATGCCTTTGATTTGGAGTGTGTCATGCAGTGTGGGACTCGCAATGTCTTGACTTGGCTGTGCCTTGCATTGGTCTTGGTCTTGACTTGATCTCTACCCCAAAAAGTGTCTCTAAAGTGTCTACATACACTCTCAATTCGGGTGGTCAAGACCGTGCGAGTCTACAGTCACAGTTTAGAGCTGTGGATCAGTGGTAGAGTGGTTACCTGCCAATCGGAAGGTTGGTGGTTCAATCCCTGGCCCTGCAGTCCCATGTCCTTGAGCAAGACACTGAAGCCCAAGTTGCTATTGGCCAAGTTACTATTTACACTCTGCGCATTGCAGTGTAAATATGTGTGATTGTTTATCTGATGACCAAGTGGCACCTTCTACAGCCTTGGCCACAATGTGTTTCTTTACTATGTAAAAGCGCTTTGAGTAGTCGTTGATACTAGACAAGCGCTATACGAGAACAGTCCATTTACCTGCTCTGTGAAGGGTCGGCCGACTGTTGTTGTTGGAGTTGTCCAGCACCAGCACAATGGTCGGAGCAGGTCTTTCAGATGCTGGTGTACTTGGTGTAGTGAGGGTAGTGGGTGTAGTAGTGGTAGTAATTGTGGTGCCAGTGGTTGTGGTGGTGGTAGTAGTAGTAGTTGTAGTGGTGGGAACAACAGTGGTGGCAATGGGTTTGGCCACAGTGGCCTCTATGGTTTCCAGGACCATTTCAGCTCCTCCATCCTCTGACTGGTTTTCCGTGATGTGATGGACTGTGTACGTTTTGGCAGAATGGTCTGGGGAGGGGCAGGGAGAGAGACATAGAGAGTTAGTTCAGACTTAAAATAAAATGTTACACACGCACTGTGTATGCATTTACATGTATACATTTACATCCCAGCCACTATTTATCACACTGTATCGGTACAGTATCGCTGTTTGAATCATGTGTGTTAACATGGATATGAATATTGCGTTCAAGAGGCTTATCCAGTTTTTTGAAGGGATTTTCAGGATATGTTTACATGGCACACAGAGAAATCATGTTGTTCATATCTTCATACAGGTTTGCCAACAGCTATCTGCTGTGAGCACGCTAGGAGCACACTGTCATACACATTAAATATTATACGAACAGCTATTAAGAAAAGCTGATTTCTGGCACAGTTAACTGCTTCCACCGGCAGTTTGCTTTGGTGTATACTATGAAATTTAATCCTGTCAGCACCAGTGCCATTATATTTTTTTTTACATTCTGCACCCAACCCATTTGGCCTCCTTTTTCTATGCTAAACAACTATTTGTTTTGGTTTCTGTATTTATTGTTTATTCTTATTAATATTCAATATGTTTGTTTATGTATGCACCAAATACCAAGGCAATTCCACTTACGTGTAACTTACTATGGCAAACTGCTTTTTTATATGGGGGGTGGGGTTAGGGTGGGATGGGTTGGGGTTAGGGTGGGATGGGTTGGGCTGTACTGGGTGTTTAGATGTTAAGCCACCACCTGCTGTATTATCATTTATTTTGTGTCCCCACCCCCTCCTCCTTTTAATTAGTCTTTTTTTTCTCTCTCCTATTTTATTTTTCTCGTTAATTTGCTACTCTGTCTTGTGTGCCTTTTTTTTCCTCATCAGAGCAACTCTTTTGATTCTCACTGTAACTGAGTTAGATGAAGGATAATCTGAATTGAATCAGTTGGAATGTCAAGGGGCTAAATCACCAAGTGAAAAGAGGTAAAGTCTTCTCCCACCTAAATGAAAGCATAGTTTTCCTCCAAGAGACCCACTTACATGACTGACCAATCTAACTGCTGGCGAGGACAAATTTTACAATCCAATTTCAGGGCTAAGGCTAGGACACAGCTTTCCTTATTTATACTTATATTCCTTTTGAGCCCTCAAACGTTCTATCGGACAAAAATGGACGTTTTACAATTGGGTCAGTCAAACTTTACAATAAATCAGTAATCTTGGCCAAGTTTATGTGCCTAATGTTGATGATGTACAATTCTTTGAGTTTTTTTTTCTCAACTCCAACGCACTCCCACTCTCTTCTGCTATTTCCAACAGGAATCACATGATTAAACATTCCCTCCAAATATGGACCCAACTCAGGAGGGTTTTTGGACTGCAGATTTATTCAGTTCTTTGCCCAATTGCAGGCAATAATTTGCTTGCTCACTCGATGGTGGATGGTGCGTTTAAGATCTTGCATAAAATAGGCTTAAAATGCATTGGCGATTTATTTATTAATGAGGAATTTGCTAGTTTTCCTCAATTTACAAAAAACGTAAATAAAGAAGGATTTTTTTCAGGTTTCTTTAAATCAGGCGTTATATACGGAAGTTAATTCCCCAATTCCCTACTTAACCCAAGCCAATCCTTTCGACATAATTCTTTCTGTTAAACCAACATTAAGAGACACAATGTCTGTTTTTTACAACCTTATTTCGAAGTTGCATGGCCCTTGTTATCAGCTTGAAGAATCACGTGGGAGCAGGACCTAGGTTCTGCATTCACGGATCACATGTGGGATTCAGTCCTGGATCTCTACTTCCATGTGCGCCTCGACATCCACTTGTGCAATTTAAATTAGTACCCAAAATCCACATATCTAAAACCAAACTAGCTCGTATGTTCCCTAATGTGGACCCGACCTGTGATATCTGTGGGAACACACCTACAGTACGTCGCTCTTTCACATGTACTGGACGTGTCCCACCTTGACTGGGTTCTGGACATCAGTCTTTCATCCGATTTCAAATTAAGCCAAACCCTTTTATGGGAAATTTTGGCATGGCTCGAAATTCAGGCTTGCCTAAAGTGAAGCTGAAGGTTTGGGTCTTTACCTCCTTACTGGCTCCAAGGGCTATCTTACTCAAGTGGAAAGATCCTGCTCCTCCTTTCTGCTCGCATTGAATTAAGGACATCATGTCTTGTATGAATTTAGAGAAAATAAAATACACTTCCCAGGGATCTGAGGAAAAACTTTTGAAAATTAAAATATGGTGCCCTTTCTTGACATTTTTTGAGAAACCAACTAAAACAATATCAAAGTAGCTACCCCCATCTCATAAAACATCAGATTTTATAAACTACATTTGTTTTGTGTGCAAAAATCTAAATATTTCTCTCTGAAATGCAGCGGGATAGAAGTACAAAAGTGGCATGAAAAGAAAATACTCAACTAAAGTACAATTACCTCAACATTTGTACTTAACTACAAAACTGGAGTAGATGTACGTGTTACATTCCACCACTGAGAATAATATTCTATAAAGCTAGTTTTCATTCAAAATGCATATGCTGCTTCTTGTTAGGTGATGTTACATTAGGGCAGCATGATCCAGTCGGGTGGGGGGGCTTATTTTTCTGTACAGTACATACAGTACATGGCTCCTTGGCAGCAGGAGATGTTATAGTGTGCTATGTGTGCAGAACAAAGAGGAAACTAACTTCCTTCCTTTTGTTTGATCTTATTTCTCCTCTTTCCTTCCTAACCCAGGCTGCCCTGCTGTCTATTAGCCTTAACTGCTTTCTTAATAGAGAATACTGAAGCCGCATTTTGCTTTTGACAAAAAGGCCTAAGAATGTAATTACAGCTGCAACCTATCATGATTGCATTATATCTATGGCTTTTAGTGGAGAGTATTAAGGTCTCAATACGTTTAACTTGGTAAATTACGTGCTTGTTAGATTGTCTAACAGTATTAATATTGTCAGACTAACAATGTTCATTGAAATAAAAAAAAGTAATGTAAGTCTTAATGCAAGTCTTATTCAAAGGCTTGCATGAATATGCAGAATTACACTCTGGCTGTTAAACTATTCTCTATTACTCCCAACTATCTTTTCTTCAGAAGCTAATTTAGCTGTTTGACTTGTTGCAACAAGTCTTGAAAGTTGGCCTTTCGGTTGAGGCTTTGACACCAACGGGTCCCTACCCAGAGCGTCAAAAAGTGACACCAAAGGTTCCTAACAGGCACGTTAAAAATGATGCTAAAGAGTACCCAGATTGCAGATTGCAAAGGGGTCCTGACCAAGTGTTGGGAGTTGGGAGTGTGACTGTGTTATACAATCAAGAACAACACCGTCAATGGCTTTGAGGAGAGACTGTAAGCTATGTTATCTCCATTTGCTCAGTTAAATGTATATCAGTCCTTTTCACCCAGCCATTGAGTAGGGCCACAGGTAACAAGTTTTGCCTTTAGACATGGTCGGACAAAATGTCATATTGCGTTTTTTTTAATCATATGGAAGCCTTCAGTGTCTTTTGATGTTCTAAACACTAATGCAGAGGCTTGGGATCACATTCAGTAAAACACTGAATACTATCATCTTTTTGGAAAATGTGCACAATTCTGTATTTTAAATCAAAAATCCCATATTGGTCAAACTCTTTCTTCTTTTTGTTTTGTGTAAGGCTTGCTTTTAGGCTTAGTCGCTTGTGGTCTGCTTAAAAAATCAGCAAGCTAAATCAAATATAATCCTAGCAGAGGGAGAGTCTGCTCTCCTTCTGGTCCACATACTCTGATTTCCTGTGCTGCCAGACAGATGTGGGGAGATCACAGCAGTGGTAGATAAACAGTGCATCTTTCTGAAACACATGAACTAAACACGTGGACCTGATGAGGGAGTAGAAAC
Organism: Etheostoma cragini; assembly: GCF_013103735.1. NCBI lineage: Eukaryota > Metazoa > Chordata > Actinopteri > Perciformes > Percidae > Etheostoma > Etheostoma cragini. Next base: position 9,336,767 of record NC_048411.1, on the reverse strand, counting down.
AATATTCTGAAGTTTTTTTTTTCACAATTTACAGTCGGTAGTTTCAGAAAGCTAAGAAGTCTTTGATTAAGGTGCTTTGATTAAAGTGTACCTGGAATTAAATACAACACTCATTTCCAAAGCAAACACACAAATCTGTTACATTGTATCTCTGGTTGAGTGTAGCCAATACCTCTACGTGGACACTACATGAAAGAGGACGTCAAATCATTGTTAATGGAAGTGACATCCATCTGTGTTCTGTAAAGCAGATGGAACACATATTTTATTACTTTTGGTACTTTACTTATAACACAGATCCCTCTAAAACATTGTGATGCTGTGACGAAGATTAGTTTTTGAAGTGCCTTTATTTAGTGTCTTTTGCCTACTATAGTCCATATGTCAAATCCTTTGCTATATTACCAAGTACAACTAATATGTTTCCAGTACAATGGTTCTTTGGTTTTTTTGTTTTTTAAAAATGAACAAGGAAACATTGTACCTGCTTTTTATCATTGTCAAAATTGCAAACTAGTTGCATTGTAATGCAGGGCAGACTTATCAAATGATTCTGCCCTTATTGCAGTACTATCATGCAGTGGAAAGGCAATTTTTTCAGACTTTGCAAGGACCTCTGATCAATGCCCTGTCATCCTCATTGGTTACAAATGCCTCAGTCTCAATCTTATGTTGTGAACAGTCAGTTGTCTAGATGCAATCCTGGTCACAGAGACCAGCAGGCTGGCAAAAGTAGCCAGATTAAGTGAGTGTTCAATAATTTCATCTTGTCCTACAACTTGCGCCAAAGGGCCATTGAGCAAGTGGCCACCGGTAAAGGTGGTTACACTGGGCAGCTCCCTGTAAAATGCGTTTCACTGTCACTAAATTTGAAAAGAGGCATTTTAGGAAAAAGCGGGAAGATGTCTCAGCCTTCATAGGATGAATAAGAAGTTCCTGCATCCTGCTCTTTGCCACAGATTATGGAAATGCTGCTGACTGGTTTCAGTTATTTGACAAGGGTGGCTGGTCTCGCTGAGGTTCACATACATGGCAGAACACACGTTCTGACAGTGTTATGTGCGTGTGCCGTGTGCAAATGCAGCATACCTATTCACTCAACTAGATTTAAAGAGGATTGGAAGGAGGAAGGAAATGTTTTCTCTGCATTGGTAAGGGTCCTCACGGGTTGTGAGGAGTGAAGCTGAGGCATGTCATGGACATGGCAGCGCTCCATTGAGACAGCATTCCATCAGCGCCATGTATTTTGTCAGTAAAAGATTTGGATTTCCTGCACGCTGAATGAACCATCAATCCAATCCCGCGCCAGCCTTTCTTAAAACAACACCCGGATATGTCTTGTATTCAGGTGATCCTGTTTGCCACAAAGCTAGGGCTGAAAGATTTGGGGGGAAATCTATTTGCGATCTTTCTGTTAGATATTGCGATTACGATTCATCTTGCAATAAAACAAGTATAGCTAAAGTTTAATAATCACTGTGCAACTGATAAACATGTCATAGAACATCATACCATGAGAAACCATCAAAACTGCTCTCTCTCTCTCTCTCTCTCTCTCTATTTATATATATATACAAACAACAACTTATTATATACATACAGTATATGTTTTTTTTAATAAGCATAGAACATTGAACAGTCAAACAGTCAACTAAATATTCACTTTTAATTAATCACGGCCTTCATTATTTGATATTCTTTCAAATCGCAATATCAATTTGAAAAAGATTAATCGCCCTACACACCGCGATGGATTCCCTCTTTTAATGCATTGCAGTTAAGTGTCAAGTCTGCAACACAATCACAGCCTTATCTTACACTTGCTTAAAATGACATTCTCAGGAAAACTTTGCATTGTCCTCTATTGGAAACTAAATCCAGCTTATAAAGATCTTGACTCTGGCTTTATGACTCTATGGCTGCTGGCTGATCCTGATCCACGATGCGGGGTTAGATTAGGTTGCTGAAGAAACAAATGTGGATCATTTTCAACACTCACAATGGATCACTCACAGATGATCGCACACAGATGGGAGTGCAAACTCAGCTAAAGTACAAGCACATTGTTCACTTTAGTTGACAGAGGGTGGCTTTATACGAACCCACCACTGTGCTGGGAGAGTAAGCAGGGTGTCCCGGCCAAGCTAAAGACTCTCACCTCCTCTGTGTTCGTCCTCGTCGGTCTTGGCAGCCTTGTAGTATGTGATGCCCCTCACAACCCCAGGCTGGTGGCCAACCACCTTGGCTTTGGCCGTAGGGTCAGGCTTGGCTGGCTTCCCAGGTTTAATGACCTCTTTCTTGGGCTTTACAACCTTTTCTTTGGGCTGTTTTGGTGAAAGTTTGGCAGCAGGGGTCTTTTTGATGGGTGCCTTTAAAGCCTCCTTGGTTTTCTCATCATTAGTGTTCTGTAAACATGACATTATGTTATGTCAGGACAATTGGTAATATTGGCTTGTGGGTTTTATATGTTGATGATGCTTATGAAAAAGCGTGATTTTTAGAAATGCATAAAAAAGAAACAAAAGGCCAAAAAAACAACGGAAAAAGTGGCAAGCGACAGAAATGTTGAAAAAAGGCCTAACATTTCAAGAAAAGTGGAAAAGATTTTCCCAAAACCAACCTCCGTGGCCGACAAAAGTTGTTCAAAGAATGATTATGCAATTCAAAATGTAAAAAACTAAAATACAGCTGTGAATAACGTTTAATTTCCATTAAAATATACTGTCACAACTGTTCTTATTGCACTTACAGAAGGGCTGTAGTCAAGACCACTTAACTGGAGTCAGAGACAGAACACAGTACCAACAGATTTTAGATTGAGCTGTGTTGCAATTGTGATCCCTCAGTAAAGTCCTTTGGATTGAGAAGCGTTTCAAATGTGATTAGGACAGCCCAGGCTTACAGTGAATGTGCTTAAATGTCATTAAATTTGCATGTGCTTACGGGTCTGTGCTTACTGCTAATGTGTGTGTGTGTGTGTGTGTGTGTGTGTGTGTACTTATAGATTAATGTGCTCTTGTATGTTTTCTTTTGATGGCCTCCACCTGCAATGGACTGCAGATGAAAATTTGCCTGAATGGCTAAGTCTGGCACGTTTACATGTTGGACTCAAATGCTCATGGTAATTAATGTGCACTGTCCCTTCTTAAATAAATACATATAAAATAAAAGATACTATAGGCAAGCTAACACCAAAGACAGAAATATGTTAAGCCAGTGACTGAGAGCAAAACACCCAGCTGTGATGTTTTTCTAATCTCTAAACTACTCATGCTTCTAGTTAGGGCTGGGTAAAATGTGTCATGTCATGGTGACATGAGACTAGATATCATCTTAGATTTGGGATTTAGAAATACGACATGTGGTTGAGTTGCATCTGTTGAAATATTTTTAAAAACAGCTAAAGACACACCTTTTTAGTGAGGCCATTTAACCACATTGCTGACTGTATTTTTTATATTTATGCTTGTGTGCTTTATCACATTTTATTGTGATTTATTTTGCTCTTTATGACTTTGATCTGTTTTGATGTATGCATTTATTTTGCCTGTGAAGCACTTTGTGACTCTGTCTGTGATAATTGCAAAATTGTCACTATATCTTTATCAAGGTATTTGGTCAAAAATATTGTGATACTTGATTTTCTCCGTATCGCCCAGTCCCGCTTCTAGTATAACTACTAGTAGAAGTGCTACAATCCTGCAAGTTACTATTGCTGTAATGCTAACATGTTTGTACAACATTACCCAAAGTGTTTCCTCAAACCTGTGCTTTGTTCTCCGAGGAGTCTTTCTGCAGCAGCTGCAGGCTGAGGCTGGAGATCTCCTTCTTGATGCTCATCATGACGTTGGAGTAGTTCTCGTACCTCTTAAACTGGTTGGTGAGGCTCGTCATGCTGTCTCGGACAAATTCATTGTCTCGCGTGAGGTTCGTCTTGATTGTCTGCAAGAGAACGTAACTATTATCACAGCAAATCATCCGTTGAAAGACATCAGGGTTTCAGTGGGGTCTTAAAATGTCAACAAAAACAAATCTAAATTTTAGGCCTTAAAAACTCTTAAATTCGCAAAAGTGTTGTATTCTAAGTCTTTCATCATTTTAAACAGGTCAGAAATGTTCCTACGTCCATGTAGCAATACCTCTAATGCTTATTAAAATGTTTTTTATTCAGTGGTGTTGTAGTACTTTGTTTTGTTAGTCTGAAAATAATTTTCGGTATATGTACAGATTATTATTAGTCTATGTTACTTTTATTCAATTTTAATATTTTTATTTACTTTGCGAGCAGCTTTGTTGCTCTGCATTTTGTTGTACTTCTGTGTTGTGATAAATGTCTTTCATTCATAAAACTCTTTAAAAAGGTCTTAAAGGGTAACTCATGTTTTTTTCAACCTGGACCCCATTTGTGTCTAAGTGACTCAATCTTTGACATTGGTCCAGTATTAAGTAAGTAAATAGGACAATTGTCCAGCTTGTATTTACCTTAACAAAAGTGCTTGTTTTTGCCACTGACAGGCTCAGATTAATATTCTGTGTCTGCCAACATTACAGAAAGGATTTCTACGTAGGTCTGGACATTACATTGTAATGCAGTGATCTTGTTTAATACTGGACCAATGTCAAAGATTGTTGTTCCCATCAGTCACTTAGACCCAAGTGACTGATGGGAGCAACAATTGAAAAAACACAATTTATCCTTTGAAGAGTCTTAAATTTGACTGAAACTTGCAGAATAAACCACCTTTCAATAATGGTTCTTCGATTAAACAATATACAATATGTGGAAGTACGTGAGTATGGTTGTTCCCTTACCTCTTCTAGGGTGTTCATTTGAGACACCACTTTGTTGATGTAGGAGTGGACTTTCATCAGATCCATGCTGTAAAGCGTTCCCTCCAGAAGGTCCACCATGGATTGGAGCTGGTCATTCGTACCATAAAAGAGCGTTATTATTCACCATCTCCTGAACACAAAACCTGACAGCTTTATGTGCCTCTGTTCAAATGCAGTTATAGCCTGAGTGCCCTCCCAAGACATTTGCTCTGATTACCACTATTGACAGCCACACTGAGTGCTCACAGTCGTTGGGTTCATTCAAAGTCCAGCTTAAATTTTTGAAACCTTCCCTTTTCAATGTAATCATTTCCTTCAGAGATGTATTGGCTTAATGCAAAGTTTAAAGGGGAGTCAGACATCTGGAACTGCCTTTTGTTTCATGGGCTACATAGTGTGCTTCTCCTGCCTGTGAAAAATGTGCTGAGGTATGCTGACGTGTTCACAAAAGATGTTTTCGATGACATACAACCATAGCAAGGTCACAGAGAGTTGAAGAATGACCTTTTATGCTTCTAAGTGCTGACAGTGATTTTACATTAAATCAGCTGTAAAACAGCTTTGGTGCTGCGCCTAGATCTTGTAATTGTATGGGAAATCCTGCACTATGTAAATATATCCGAGATGTAAGTGTCTGATTTTTGTACAAACAATAAAGAATATTTGACAAAATATTCAACATTTAACAGCTCAGCTTCTCACCTTTAGTAACTCGGGGGCCTGTTTCTTCAGCTTCTCCATCTTCCACTCATTCTCACAAGGGTTCAGGGAGGACGGAGGGGCCGTGCACGAGCACTTACAGTCGGATCCGGAGCTGACCGTCTCCACTGTGTAGAAGTCCTCCACTCGTACAGCGCCGCTCCGCAGACGCAGGCAGGCGTCCTTGCTTAAAGGCCGCATGATGCACTTACAGCGGCAATCAGAGCCTTCTGACGTCATCCGAACAGGCTCAGTCTCCCCAAAGATCTGAAAGACAGAATGTGAATATTCCTATTTGTCAGAATCAGAATCAGGAAGGGATTTATTGCCAAACAAGGCAAGGCAAGGAAAGGCAACTTCATTTGTATAGCACATTTCAGAATCAAGTTAAATTCAAAGTGCTTTACATAAAACATTAAAGAACAGTTAAAAATAATAAAAAGATCAAGTAAAAGAATGAAGATCATAGTGCAGTATGAAAAATGAACATTACAGTTTTCTGGGAAATTGTTCCAGATATGTGGAAACTGAACGCTGCTTCTCCCTGTTTATTTCTGACCCTGAGGTCAGAAAGCAACCGTGTCCCAGGCAACCTGAGAGGTCCGGGGGGGTTTCATAACGTAGTTGCAGATCAGAAATGTATTTTGGCCCCCAAACTGTTTAGTGCTTTATGTAAGTAACACTTACAAGGAATTTGCTTTGGTTGTTGGTGCGAACATAAGTATATTAAACATTTAAATGGAATAAATAAAGAATAAATACAGAAATGAATATTTAAATATAACTTTTTGACATTAAGAAAGAAAAAAGAGGATGTATGGATTAGTGCAGGATGTGCAAAGAACATCTGTTAAAGAAATTTCAAAAGCAATGTGTTGTCAATACAATCATCCTTTCATTTGTAAACACAAGTATCTCTTAGTTGCATGTGGTGTAAATGTATCTTTATTGTGGTGATATTCAAGGATGAGTAAGAATGTAATGCATCAGACGTGGATAATAATGATCTGGATTGCACTGTATATTTATCCAGTCCCAAAATATGTCATCCATTCCATTAGTCTAACCATTGCTGGACTTCCATGAGATCTAAATCTATTAGTTATGGTGATTTTCCATTACATGGTACCTGCTCAACTCGACTCTACTCGCCTCGTTGGGTTTTCCTTTATGAAAAAGGTCCCTGGTAGTTGGTCCCAACAGGTCCTTTTTTTAGTTCCAAGCAAGCTAAGGCGATACCCAAAAGGTGACATGAAAACCTGCAGACTACCGATTGGTCGGAGATAATCGTCACTATTCACTGCATCATCATCGCTAGCGACTGACGGGGGGGGGGGGGGGTGTCCTGAAAAAAAACGCAGTTTTTAAGTAGTTTAACCAGGAGTGTTTTGCTTCCTCTGTGCGTGTATGTGTCGCGTTAGGTCACAGCAGTTTCCTGCGGCGTCTCTATGACGACCAGCCACTCTCGCCTCACGCATGAGGCAGTACTAAATCTGCAATGGAAAAAGGAGGACGGGCCGAGTAGAGCTGGTCCAAGCGTTGGGTAAGCACCATTTTTGTTGGGAAACAAAAGCAAGGCGAGGAAAGATATCCTGAGAAATAAACAACAAGCTTCCCGTATTCTGAACGTTAGCGGGTGTGAAACAGACAAAAGCCCAAAGACAAATATAAATTATTGTGCATGCCTAACTTGTCTTTGGTGTCCTGTATGATGGCAGAGGTTTAGCAGGCCATGCTAATGGCTAACTTAATAAAGAGTAAACAGTGCATTGCAGCCGGAGCACACATTCCTCACCCACCCTATGTGAGACTAGTGCTAGCTAGCATACCGTGGAGATGGCTTGCATTCCAAAACTCTACTGCGGTAAACTACACAGATTTACTGCATATTTGTTCATGTTCATTATGTAAAATATTCAGGTAATAATGGTCAGTAGGCAGACTGAGGTCTGCTGAGAACTCCGTGAATTTCTCCACGTTTTCCATCTAACCACCATCTCCACCTTTCCTCATTTCTAGGGCTGTCCTTGATTAAAGAAAGTATTTATATTTTCTCGACTAAGTTAGTTGATTTAAATAAAAGATCTGTAAAACTGAGATTCTCCAAAAAGAATAACGTGCACAAGCACCACTAGAATATTGTGTTTACCAGGGATGTGTCATGGAAATAAGTCATTCAGCATGAAAAAGCCTTAAAAAAACTAAATAAATGTTAGACAACTAAAACCAAACAACTAATTAGTCAACGAATTAACTATTTCACAGTGGAAGGTGGGCTACCAGAGAATGAAACCTTGTAGGTTAGATTTCTAAATAGGTTTTGCACCAGCTGTGTCCTTTCAAATAGTCCCTTATTGTGGCCATGTTGTTGATGTAAATTATAATGTGTTAAGACTGAAAGCCAAACAAAATCTTGGATGGGATATGATGTCAATGGAAAGACACAACGGGACGCAAATGTGTCCTGAACAATGTGCATGGCTTTATGACTCCAGTTCAAGATGGAAAAGGACCGAATCAAGAGCGACATAGATAGTACTGGAGTATTATCTGCTGACTGGTAGTCTCCCATTTCCAGACCTTCCTCCACAGTGCGACGGAGGAGGATCTGGCTAGTCCACAGAGCATTCTGGGATGGGAGAAAAATGTGCTCTGGATTATTGGCATTTCTTTAAACCAATATCAATCACCTTGGGCGTTGGTAAGTGCCAGACAAGACAACAGGGCCTCTATAAAACAGCCTCAGGAAGGAACTTTGTTGAAAAGAAAACTCAGATGGACAGATAGTCTAGCTAGCTGTCTGGATTTAGCCTGCAGAGATCTGAGGAGCAGGTAACCATAGTCTTTAGAAATCCCTCCATGTCAGCAGATGGAAAATGGGCAAAACTTAAAAGTGAAAGATCACAGCAAATCAGCGTTTCCCAAAAACTTGTTTCTGTCATTTTAGGTAGTTCTTATCATGCTGATGTTTGTTTAAGTGTTCATTTAAAGTTTGGTTTTGGTTAGTAATTTGATGCTGTAAAAATGTGGCAAAAATCATGATTGACAACTGTGATTGACTTGTGAATGGTTGGGCGGATATTAAGGCCAAGGCTCCACCGCCTTATCACTATCATATAATATAATCAAATAACAATAACACCCATGATATTTTTGCTTCCCTTTTGTTCAGCGGGAGGAAGTGGAGACACGTTGTGTGTTTTATTTTTACAATCTATGTGCAGCACAGATGAAGAGTGGTCATCAGAGGTCTATAAGCTCACTTCTTTCTACCTCCACACCTCCAGACTTCAAGAACTAAAGAATGACCTATATCATTTTAAAATGTACGTTCTTTATTTCACTTCCGGGCAATTTAACAGATTTCACACAGTTCCAACAGCTGCAGTAGAACTGCCCAACACCTGAAAACAAACTTGGATCACAGTTCCCCTTTAAAGCCTTACTGTAATAAAAGCTTGTCTGACCCACATGGATGCCATATTTGAAAGGTTTCAGTTGTGCATTGTTTGTTTCAAAGGTCATTCTTTTTTTTTAAAACCACAATGACTTAATAAAAGAGATCAATACATACCGTATATTACATCTCAATGTTCATGCAGCTTTTAAAACCATGAGCATTATAGGCTACTATTCATAACCCGGGTTTGGCTATCCCTCATGTGTTCAGTGTGTGTGTTTATTTGGATAAAGGCCTGTTGGATCATGTGTTGGAGAAGAGTTGGACTTTAATCTCTCCCTGGTGAGATTTAGGGACCTCTGCAGGATGGGCGCACATGTGGTATCCCTTTATCAGAGATGGAGTTCCGCAACAAAGAGATTCTTCATTAATAAGCTGTGGTCCTGTCCTCATGTGACAGGAGTTAGGAGGTATTACTTACCTTACCTTACTAAGAGTATGAAGATTATATTTGTAGAAACGTAGGTCAAAGATATACATGAGGTAACAGCTTAAATGGATAATATTCACCTTTTAAACCAATCTCTTGGCAATTTCTGTCTCTCCAAAATGGCAACATTCCTTCTTTGTAAGGACGTTTTCCAAGATATGGAAAAGAGGTTTAAAGCCAATTTAAATAGAAATTCCACTTTGTTATGTCCTGTTACACTATCTCAACTGGGAATAGATTTGCTGCCTTTTTCTTTTTTATACCATTGTTAACCTTTAGATATTTTTAACTGTCGGACTTTATTTAAAACTTGGTGTCCAATTAAATGAGATCTTCATTTTCAATGGGGCTGATTGTACCTTGGATTGGGAGACATTAGTCATATCTTTTAACATCTTATATACTTAATTATTAACTGAGTCAAAAATAAACAGATTAATCAGTAATGAAAATAATTATTCCCATCATGTATTTGTCTCTTATGAGTCATCAAGAATTTATAGAAGTACATTATTAATTTTCTGATGGACAAAATAGCAATACATGATACATGATAGGGAATGTTATTTACATATACAGCAATGACCAAGACAGAAACAAAGGCTGGCGTAGGTAGTTACAATTATGGCTTTTGCAATTTGGTTTTGTTTGTTATTTAATGGATTTCTGTAGTTTGATCAATTTAGGAAGTGTTTAAGCAGGATAGCAGCAGGCTGAAGGTATACAGGGAAGTGGTAGAGGTGGAAGTGGTGGTTGCTCATTAGGGAAGGAATGCAGACTGAGTGATGGGGGAAGATGTGGAGGAGTGTGTTCTCCCCCCCCCACCTCCATTACTGCATACATGCTGGGAGGGGGTCTGATAAGGGGCAGGACTCCTCTGCGCAGAGCCGGGCCAATCCTGACCCATGTCAAGCGAAAAAGGCAGCAGGTAGACAAATCCTACAGCTACATGAAAACAGAGTGGATTAGCAGATTAAACGTCTTTAGCAGAGGCTATGCATACGGCCCTGCTGAGCTGCATTGTTCAACGCCAGCCAAAGACCGACTGCTGCATAGCGACATCAGCTTAAGTTGCTTTAAGTTGGAGAAGTCAGAGAAATTCCAACCAGATTTACTTTAGCACGTCACTTTTTGTCAATTCAAAAAAAGACTAAATCACAACCTCGCAGGTTTTTTACTGCAGGGCATAGATTTATCTGCATCCTATCATGGGAAAATCTGAATCACTGTGCCAATCAGAGCAGCTGCCTCCTCCTGTTAAATCATGTGTGCTGGTATGCCTCCAGCATCTCATGCCAAGCTGACCTATCAGCATGAGAACAGGCAACACATTTAACAATGCTAATAATTAAGAGCACCGAGTATTTAACGCATGCTTTGAGCTTTGAGTCTTTGGCTTTGACCTCTCAAGTGCAGTCAAGTTTGAGGTCAGAAAGAACACGGCTCATGTCTGCACAATTGGAGCAAAAGAGCTGCAGAGAGCTCTATTAGATCAGTCGCTGCAGCCGTTAACAGCTAACACACCCTGACAGTGATGAAGTGAAACCCCAATTGTGCTCCGGATTGCTAAAAACACAAGATGTGTCAGACAATAGCCTCAGAGTTAAAGTCAATGTTTCAGTAGCACTGGCCTGTTGTATCTGCAGCCTTGTTCATATAAACAAGGATATCCTCTCCTGTTAGTGCTTTGCCAGCTCGGGTTATCACTGGGACAAAAAGTCAGGCGGTGCAGGTATCCTGTGTCAAAGTTTAAATGTTCAGCTGCTTATTTTCCTACTTTCGAACACAAACCTCTGATGACCTGCAGACAATTCAGCTTTTTTAACTATTTCCCACAAATGCACAAAACGCATCGAGACTAACAATTCTAATCTATTAAGCCCATCAAGCTTCTGATTTCAAAGGATGGACTATCTCTTTAACACTGAAAAATATATGATTTTCTCGCCTAAATTTTTGCCCCCTAAAACATGCTGCAGTTTCCACATGCTTTGACCCTCTGTGATGACCCTGAGTTCATTGTGAAGCTAACACTCT
>NC_048411.1:9299693-9325208 GCF_013103735.1 Etheostoma cragini | reverse complement strand
CGCGATCAAAACCGAGAAATGATGCATGATCCCAATTTCGAACCACCAGTGGTACATTGAACGCAAAACAGGTTAAAATCCACATCATCTCCTGTCAAGGGTACTCAAGACCAAAACCGGGAACAACATTCCAGTCCAAAGAGTCCACCGGTTTTTAATCTAATTAGCGGTGCTTATGATAAACACTATGTCCTACTCTGCCCCTGTAAAGGTTAACTTGGTACAACGAGGGGATTCCATTGAGGCCTCAAGTCTGGAGAAGAACCATGAGGGTCGGTGGCTTAGACCATATACTGTAAACAACATCACTGGCATTAGCACCAACGTGTTAATTAGCTGAACACAAAGTGTATCAAGCACTCGCTGCTTCTGCGGGTACATATCTACATTCCTGTTGGGTCTGTTTGCATGTCTGGACACTCTCTGAACTTTGAAGACTTTTCAGTCTTCACAGCATGAAACCAAAATGAGGAAAAGAATAATAACCTAACACTACTGTAATAGTTAAATGAATTCATTAATTACTTCTGTGAAAGTTCCTCTTTTGCCACAGCAACATTACAGACTCTGAAAACCCTTTAAACAAGGATTTTTGTAACACATTTGCTTTATTTCCCTACAGTTCAATCATCAGTGTGCTGTGAGGGGTGAAAATCCCTTTTGAAAACACACAGATACAAATCAAGTTGTCAATATGGCTTCCTAATAAAATCCACATGCTGTAGTAATTCATTCACAAGCACAAAGAGACACAAATTATTAGTGTGTGTGTGTTGACCTCAACAACGAACGGAATGATAGATTTTGCCAATGCGTTTCCCCCCGGATGATTAGTTACAGCAGATGTTATGGGAGATGTTCAAAAGTGGCAATTGATCAAAGCTCAGTGAAAGATAATTTTATTTGAGGAAAAAAACAAAAGACATTTTTATGAAAAAAATCAACCTGCTAGTTGAAGGCCTTTATATGCTAATAAATGAAATGTTTATAGTTCAGCATGACAGCTGCTCAGAAATCCATTAATCATTTGCTATCCATAACAATGTTACATTGAATTTGTGTTAAAGTAAAGAGACGGAAAGGCACACTTTGATACAAAAAAAGCATGCTCAAAAAATGACCCCATGTTTTGTTTTCACTGCACCTACAGCACGTTATCTGATCTACCTCACAATGATTGGAAACGGGAAAAACACAGGCTCCGTCCCTATAACAAAACCTAACGACCAGCACCTCTAAAGCTCATAAATTACCACTGTATATCTTGTATATCTCATAAACAAAGACTGTATAAAAATAAAAGTATAAAAAGGACATACTGTGATTTTATTTATTTCTTGGTTACACAAAAGTGTTGCTCATGAGCCCCCCAACACCACAATCTTGTTTTAACACTTTGTTTTCTTGTTGTTGCATGCTCATTTCTCTCTGTCTTTGTGATTAGCTGATTGAGGTTCATATTTATCTCACAATCTTCTAATTTAATTCACAGCAAGAAAGTGAATGTGCCTATTTCCCTTCTCATAAGTGTTGAGCTATCCATTTAGGATTAGGGAAACATTGTACTGTAGTTATGGTTAATAGAAAATGCCCGTTGCAGGTCTATGAAGTGGAACAAGCTCCAGTACACTGATATGATCATGTACTACACCCCCACCACCCCAACCTCCACACCCTTTCTGGGCTGCATATAAATCGATGCATCACACTTTTTCCTGCACCCACAGTTAAAGTTAGAATTGCACCTGAATTGTACTGTGCAGAAGAATATGGAAATACCTTTGTGGATAGGCTGGTACCTCCAACATAACCCCACCCATCAACACAAACGCATGCGATGCAAGGTCAGTTGAGATAGCCATTGTAATATCTGAAAAATACAATATGGCTCTGTGTTTTCATCTCATCCTTGACAAAAGTATGTCCTACAACTGTTCTCGTGAACCAACCACATACACCTACGGGGAAAATGTACAGTAATTTGTGTGTTTTCCACATTTAGTACTTAACAATTTTGCTTTGCCAGACCTTCCTTCACAGAGCTGCGGAGGAGGGTCTGTCTAGTCCATACCACATTTTGGGAGACATTGCGCTGTGGTTCAGTGGCATTTCTTTAAACCAATCATAATCGCCATGAGTGGTGCTTAGGGCAGGACAGAGCCATAGTGTCGCTGCAAAATAGCCTCGGGAAGGAACTTGTTTTGGTGGAAAACGTTTATTTTTAAAAGTTGATTTAGTCGTGCAACAGAAAACTCAGATTGGACAGATAGTCTAGCTAGCTATCTGGATTTACTCTGATGAGAGCTACAGAGCAGTTAACAATTATCCTCATAAATCAACCAGAGTCTAAAATTCCAACACAGAGAAAGCAGAAGGTACCAGAAATCCAAAGAAAAGAGCGACATCCGGCACCGGAGCAGTCCCGGAAGTGGAACATCATGGATATAGCACCACATTGATTGCTGCTAAGATCCACATAGGAAAATGGTTGGGTGGATGGATGGGTCGTTAAACACAGGGCTTACAGCGGGGAAGCAAAGTTAATGTCATGGAAGACGTCAAAAGTTAATGAGAAAACCTATAATTTTCACCAGTGAATTGGGTGTTCTTGTCCAAGGAGTACTACTTAAATTTATATTTCACCATATATATTTGATATTTCAAATTGGGTCGCTTATGTAGTAGAAATATGAATAATTTTTTTAATTGGTGCTTTCTAGGCCAAGATAAGCCAGAGAAAACACACCAAATTCCAGAATGCACTTGCTTTCCTGCTCCAAGAGTCCAAAGCCAAGCCTACCGTTTATAGACATAGACAGACAGTGAGGCATTCATCTCAACTAAAGTGTGTTTTATTGTTATTTCAACCATATACTGTACACAAAACAATGTTTTACCGTGGCTCAAGTGGTGTTATACATTTAAAATATATAAACTCAACCTTATTTTAAAACGACATACAAAACAGGCTACATTTAGTGCACACATTATGGGCTTCCCAAAGTTCAGCTAACGCAATGGTAGCATTAGCACTTAGAGGGATGTAAACACCGAGTATGAACACAGCTTTGAATTTGCGTGGAATGTAGCATGGTCGGCATTTAACAGTCACAAACTCCACCAGCGGTTAGCAGTAGTTTGATAAAAGCACCCCCCCCCCCCCCCCCCCCCCTCTATTTCTGCACCAGTCAGTTTCTGTGTTAAAACAGCCTACCTCCACTAGTTGCCAGAGCAGTAGCTGCTCAAAAGGCAAGCAGGCCTGGTAGCTAGATAGTCCGGTACTCTGTTGTTCAGCCATGTTTCCACATAAACAAAAGCACATTAGTCTCTAAACTCGCGTTCGGAGTTTCGTTGAAGGTGGATGTAGTCCAGTTTGTTGTCTAATGATTGGACACTTGCGAGCAGGATGGATCGGACAGGTGGCCGTCTAGCATTAGCTTCACACTTAGCTGGAACTCCTGCCCTTGTTCGCCATTTACGCTTTAACGCACAGCGCCGTTAAGGTCCCCTTACCCGGCTAGAAGCATAGGGTGACACCGCTGACTGAGGTGCTGGTCTCTGTAGTGTGTCAGGTTTCCAATCAGTAATAAAGTTTCCTTCATATTCTCCGATCTGGACAGCGGTAGTTTGAATAGACATAATTGCTGTAAAAGTTGGCTGCTGAAAAGAGAGAGCTGTAGCTTAGCTTCAAGATGGCTGACACTCGACTAGCTTTGGCTCGCTTCGGGTAAAGTGTCCAACCCTTATGGGTGGTTTGAAAACATGCAGAACTAGCTGCCTTGTAGTCCACAGCCTCTGGGCAAAAATGGGCAAAAAAGCCTCAGATGACGCAAAACAACAATTTTCTTTTTTTTTTCAGACACAAGTCATCACACGGTCATTCGAAAATACTGGGTTTCTCTTGATACAAAGCTAAATACTAATTGGTGAAGTATGCCTTTGAGGGGAACACTGTTGTAACTTAAACCACAATCCAGAGCTGCCAACTTTTCCCAAAACCTTGGAGTTAGATTTGGGGGGGCCAACCCATATATTTGCCCTGCACAAAGCAATTTCTTTGAATCTTTCAGCATCATTATCCTTCAGGCTTGAAATTGTGATTTGCTATTTTTGGGGGGGATGGGGTCTCTCCCTAGGGGGGTCTGGGTGTATGCCCCCTCAGGAAATCTTTTTGAAAAATAAACCATTAAATGGCACTTTCTGGAGAGTTTTGTGCAAAAGAAATGGAGAAATCAAGTCTTACATGACATGTGCAAAAATCTAGGGTTAAGAGCACTTGCATTGTTGTAGTATCAACAGGTATTAGGGCATTTATATAATTTACATTATTAATTTCTTATGATGTAAGAACTGACCCAGATAATGGACCCAGATAATGAGCCACTTTACAGAGACAGAAGCATATGTCAGCAGCAGCTGAGAAGATTTGGGTCTGTGGTGAACAGGTCCAGGGGTCCCTGCATGGTGTAGGGACCAGGGAACCAAAGTTAAATTAATGTTGAGGGATAAACTAAGACCACTGAAATTCTAAAGAAGTAGAACCACTGATTTACATAAATCCTTTAACCTTTGTGCCAAGGCTCAGTAATGTTTGGCCCTCATCCTCTGGGCCACACTTACTGTATTAACTTTTTTGGGAAAATAAAGACTATTTGTTCATTTTATGAAACATTGAATGAATTATTTACAGTTACATTTAGAGATGCACAGAGGTTAGAGATGCACAATAGTGGCCAGACGTTGCAGTAACGTATATAGTATAGTATACAGTATATAGTATAGCTCAGATGTGTTTCATCAGATTTCTGCTCATGTTTACAACTTTGTGCACACTCAAAATATAACTTCTCCCATCTCTCTTGTCCGAGATTTGGAGAGTTGTAATATGGTCTGCTGTGCATGTTATTGCTCCGCTGATACGGTGGATCTCATTCAGACCGTCTGACAGACACAGAGGCCCATTTGGGTCTCTGGTCTCTGACTAAGTTTAGAGGAGGCTGTACGCTGCTCTTCATCGGAGGTCTACGCAGATGCAACACGTCACTTGCAACAGCAGAGCGAGTCCACTACAATGAACTGAAGCTGCTGCGATTACCAGCCGCGCTGCTCACCTCTATTGTTACAGAGAGAGTGGTCACGATGCGACGGACGGGTCTGTAATACTCAGAGCACATGGGATGGATCAAGAAAAAAAAAGTTCTCAGTTGGCAACATTTCGACACTTCCACAGTCAGGGAGCGCTCTTGAACCCCCTCGCAGTCTCTGAAAGCACAACTACTCGATCACGAGTGGCTCAACAGGTAGAAACATGGATAAACTCATCTTCAGAAATTTGACCGACAAGGTTGACACTTCAGCGTGAGAAATCCCTGACAATCTCTTTTCTAATCTTAACTAGTTGTTTTGATGTCTAAACTTAACTGTCGTTGTTGTATGACGTTCACTATTTTGTTGGCCTCTGAAAGGACCAACACCTCACGGTGCTCTGTACCCGGCTCAAAGTCACCTTTCCTTGGCTAAATTTAACTGTAAAGACTGCTATGTAACGGGACCAGCTGGCACTCCCTATAATTTCGTAGGATATCATACGAATTGTTGTGCATACATTTTTGTAAAATATCATATAAACATTCTGCACAAAGAGCACAAGTCTATGCTGCTGTGCTGCTTTGGAGGATTGAGAAGAACAATTTTTTGTAAGAAATTATAGTTGTTCTTTGTATGTGCACAAGGGCTATTTGAGGGTTTAACGTTATCTATTTTTAATGAATCACAACAAATGTCATGCATTTATTCATCCATGTTTGCAACAAGGGCCCAATATGTGTGAGGTTAAGCTCTACAGGGCAAAGGTGCCTGAGAGGGATTTCATGAGACTTCACATAGATCATACAAAAATGTGGACATATACTCTGTCTCCATCCATTTGAAATGTATCTGTGATCATAAATCTTGCTCTAAAAGATTAAAAGATCTGCTCAGAGGGAGAAAACGGACAGAACTATGTGAAGGCATAGAAGCCTGAGAAAATGAAAGACCAACGATGCTTTCAAATGCACACATTGGGAACAAGTCGCTAATTTAGATTGACTTGTGCTAAGATTCTGGTGACATTGGACCTGCGGGCACAACAATCCATCTTTTACTTCTAACTATAATTTCCAATTGACCACAGGCTTTATTACAATGAATTGTTATGCAACACACTTTAAATTAGTTAATTTAATGTTGATGGATCAAAACCAGTCAAAATCATGTGAGGGAGCTGGAAGTCATCCGCACAATCTATGGAGAACAAACAACCTAAAATATAATATCCATGATGGCCATTTTGTACCAAAGCCAAGCAACGTCAGCCCTGTGTAAAACCCTGGTCATGTGCGGGGCCGTGTGCACCTGGGTCGTATGGTGGATGTTGACCCATTCACACTTACACCAAATACAGGTTTTTTTTCCGGATCATTGGCTCAGTGTGAATGAGGTATTAGCGTCTCTCCTTTAAAACAGCTTGCAGCTTTGTTTCAACCACAAACAGAGAGACTCTCTGCAGACTGATGATGTTGATGTTCATCAAACCCCCATGTGATATCCTCAGTTAAATGAAAGCATGCTGACATAAGATGGTGTGATTAAATGTTGTTTCACATAAATCGTGGCAATCCTCTATGGCTTAAAGTCAAAGTCCAGCACCTGTAAGTAATAATATTACTAACAATGCATTGCATCTAAACTCAGCAAAAAAGAATTGCCCCTTTTTCAGGGCAGTGTACAGTATATTAAATATACTTTTGTAGAAATCAAAATAATTTTAGATGCAATTTTCAATGCAATCTTCATTGAAAAGGGTTTGAACAATGTCAATGTCAAAAGACTGTAACAGCTTGCAGGCGGTCACAGTTATAAGAAAATTAGGAAAGTAAAGAGACCTTTCTACTAACTCTGAGAAACACTAGAAGAAAGACACCCAGGGTCCCTGCTAATCTGCGTGAACGTGCCTTAGGCATGGATCCACAAGGTATGAGGACAGCAGATGCGGCCAGGGCAATACACTGCAATGTCCCTACTGTGAGACGCCTAAGGGCAGGGGCACACCAACCCCATAGTTGGCTGTCGGACAGTCTGGCAAGGTTGGTGACCCGAGTCTGTTTGTCTGTTTGGTGTGTTCTGTGCTGTCATCCGTCATTTTGGCCGACCAGACATGCTTAGTCGGAAGGCGGGCACTGACAGTTGTTGGACTCAAATGACCAATCTGATTGGCGGTATGCTATCCGGGAAACGAGGAGCGCGATGAGTGTGACTAGAGTCTCTCAATATCTGACAAAAATCTTTTAAACAGACCTTTGTTGATCTGAAATGAAGACAGATTCAGCAACTACATGGCCTATTTCTTGCTTAAAATTTCACGTTTCAGTGAGTAAAGTATAGTAAAATATGAGATAGTATTCTGAACAAGCCGCCATGACAGACTATATGCCAGTCTACAGAATCACTATAGACCAAAAACATCACATGTATGATTATTGTGACAGAAACTGTCACTTTAGGTTAATAATATTCTGACAGAGAATTCAAACATGAGTCCTCTAACTTACGTCTGAGAGGTTTGAGACATCATCGTTAACATTAGTCCAAAATAAAATTGTTTTGAAGTAACGTTAACATTATCTTAAGTGGTCTCAAAAACAAGAATGGCCTTGATTAACGTTAAGATAACTATAGCACTGTTACACTAAATCAATTAATTGAATTTGTTTTTAATACGAAGCTATAAATACCGATATTGTATCAGTTAGTATTAGATTATTTTCAAATAAAGTAAAGCTGGCTAACCCTAACCTTACTTAACGGAATGCTAGCCAACCAAGCCTTGTCATTGCTAGCAGGAGAACAAATGTAGCTGACCAATACTTAATAAAGTTACTGAAACAAAAAACAATTAGCTTTAGATAACAAAAAAAATATGCTATTACCTCTAAGTGTTTTTCAGATTCGATGGTAAATTATTGAACGCCAGCAGTTTGTGCTGATTTAGTGGGCACAATTTGCAGCACATCTAACAAGGCTGATTCAAGACCCCTTTGCTTTGCGTCAGGGTCCCGATCACCCAGTCAGGGTGGTATTCGCTATGGAAACCGCCTCGCTCTACGTTATCCCTTATGTACATTCCCATCCAAGTAGATTGAATTTGGTATTGATGATGCAAAAAATGTAAAAAAGTCGCCACAAAAATAAAATAGTAAAGTAAAAATATCTTTAAAATCTACTTGAGTACAGTAACAAAGTATTTGTACTTCATAACATCCCATTTCTGCTGATCAGTCCAACTGCTTTTCTGCCGAGGGTCGGCCGTCTGGTTTGTGTGTCAGGGGCTTAAGACAGCGCTACGAGGAGACAAGAAGCACAGCTGATCGTCCTCGCAACAACATCTGCATAAACTCAGTAAATCTGAATATCTCACCTGTGGGACAGGTAAAGGATGACAACATTAACCCCAAGAACTGGCCAGTCTGGTGCAGTTCATGAGAAGGAGATGCGCTGCAGTACCTAATGCAGCTGCTGGCCACACCTGATACTGAGGGCTACTTTTGATTTTGACCCCCCCTTTGTTCAGGGACACATTATTCCATTTCTGTAAATCACATGTCTGTAAAAATGTTTCAGTTAATGTCTTAATTGTTAAATCTTGTTCATACAAATATTTGCATATGTTAGGTTTGGTAAAAATGTAAAAGCAGTTGAAAGTGACAGGTGAATATAACGCTTTGTCACAGACACTCAAGCTTTACAACACGAGCCGTTCACCATATATCACCTCGATAGAAAGGGAGGGGAAATTTTTTTTAGTGGTGTGGGAAACCGGAGCACCCGGTGAAATCCCAGACATGGGGAGAACATGCAGGCGCCACACAGAAAGGCTCGGTAGCTTCTTGCTTTGAGGCCACAGTGCTGACCACTGAGCCACCCTCTGATGCCCTCCATGTATAAATGAGATTTGTCTCTCAAATATGCCAGTGCCACCAGTTTGACGACTGGGAATCTCCATCAGGAGCTATGACACTGCTGCATGATGAAGAATGTTGCCGTGTAATGTGATGTAGGGCAGTGTTTCTCAAATGGGGGTACATGTACTCCTAGGGGCACTTCAATGTACTACAGGGGGTGCGTGACATTTTTGCAAAAATGCTAATTTAAAAAAAACTCCTAAACGATAGTTTTTCCAATACCACTTTCAGAAAATCTATTTTAACACCACAAGAGCATCAATGAGGTCCAACACTGATGTCACCACTGATGATGGACCAGGTGTTGGGCGGGGTTTGATCAAGTTCTTCCACACCAAACTGGGAAATATTTTATTTATGGTGCTGTGTGTGCTCGTCATATTGAAACAGAAAAAGGACAAACTTCAACTGTTGCCACAGATAAAAGAACTCAATCTAAAATTTGATTGTAAGCTGTAGATTTAGGATTTCCCTTGATTGGAACTAAGGGGCCTGGACCAAAGCAGACATTTGACTGCATAATATACTACAACCATCAACACTCGCACATGTTGCGTCTATCACTGTTATAATTAGTAGGTCTAACTGGGTTTACTCTGCACTGATCCATTGCTGCTGATTTGGCCTTTGATTGTATCCAGAGCAGACAATTGACTCTCACACACCATACATGGCCATACACATGCAACAGAGCCTCTGGTCTTACAACATGTACTGGACGTGTACTATGTTTTCTGGCAGAATGTGTGTGTGTGTGTGTGTGTGTGCTTGTGTGGGGATCTGGATTAGGCTGAGGGAGAGAGTGAGGGGTTATTGGAGTCCAGCAGCTGTGCAAACAAGGGCAGCCAGATATTACTTTTACCCCACTGAGTGCCATCTCTCCCACACTCTGCTGGCACAGACCGGAGGTATCATTACACAAACTCATCGTTACTCATGTCACACAAAAGCCCTCATTTGGAGGATTACCACGGATCACAAAATGGCACATATCTTGAACCCTCTGCAGGTTTTGGACAGAAAATGTATGCCTAAATGTCTGGTTTTGGGAAAAAAGTTTGTCAAGTCACTTATTTGTCTGAGGCAGAGGCACCATGATATGGAAGAGGTGACGTTGTAGTGATAGATCTTCAGTGATTATGAGGTCCTATAGTGACCATTACTGACTCTGAACAGCCCTTGTTTCAATGCAATAGTAATAGGCTACAATGCAATAAAGCCTGGGAATCATCCAAAGGGAAATAACATAAAATAATACATATCTAAAACCCGCCTGCATTATGTCTTTTCTTACCTTACTGTGTGAAGACGCATCCTTACACAAAACCAGCAGACATGCGATCAAGTT
Organism: Etheostoma cragini; assembly: GCF_013103735.1. Lineage (NCBI taxonomy): Eukaryota > Metazoa > Chordata > Actinopteri > Perciformes > Percidae > Etheostoma > Etheostoma cragini. The sequence continues at coordinate 9,314,858 of NC_048411.1, read as the reverse complement.
CGTGTATCTCCACATTTTTCTCTCCTAGTGTCTGGGCGTGAAGTTTACAAATCCAAAGCGACAGTCCTCAATGCATCCAGTCCATGAGGTAGGAAATTACTCTATTTTAACTCCATTTCCTTTTGCACACAGGGAGGATCATATAGAAGGCTCTGTGTCCGTCTGTCTGTGGATGTCAGTGTGTGTATGTGTGTGCGTCCTGTGGAGTGCGCTCCTGTCTGCACCGCGCGCTCCGTTTTTCAGCTTGCGCATCATCTGTCCTCCGCTGTCCTCCACAGATGGGAGGGGTTTAAACACAAACATACCCAGTCTGTGTTTGGACATCTATATTTGATGATATATCGTAATCATAATTACCTTATTAAAAACGTGTCTACTTCTCAAGTTTGCCTTTGCATTGGCCTACATGTTCATTTTAAGAAATATCCGTGTGTTTACAGTTGTGTGACTGTATCTCTTTTAACAGACGTTGTCCGTCTGTGCTCCGTAGTGAGCTGTTCAAAATCATAGACAGTGAAAGAAATGGATCAACAGATCCCATTGTTCCGGACGGAGACCAGTATTGATGGCCAAATGAAGCTTCAAGAACCAGTGTCCTTTTTTTCTAAGCCCACTAGATGGCGCTCTTGGTTTTAAGAGAAATCCATAAGGCATTGTAATTCAGCGTATTCCCAACATAGAGAGCGCCATCTAGTAGGCTCAGAAAATAAAGACACTGGTACACGAAGCTTCATTTGAGAGTGAAGGGTATTAGCAGCACTTTGTTAGTGAGTTCTGAGCGTTACTGTGCAGCCTCCAACTGAGCTTGACGACGTAGATGCAAGGGAGTAAGCCTCTCCTCTCTAACGGTAACTCCTATGCCGCCATTTAAATGCTACCAAGCCATAACCCGCCGTTAGCATTGCATTGACTGCCATTCATTTTGGTGCCACTTTGACAGCGAATAACTTTACATCTGAATCGTTTAAAGACTCTATTTGTCCGTTTTTATTTCTAAAGAAACAAGACAATGTTTAAAAGTCTTCATTACCTTGTAGCTCATGTTATGGCTCCGTAGGAGAAGTTTTTTTAAATAAAAATAGGCAATTTTGTCATAACCACCAACTTACTGTTGCACAGAAGAGGAATCACCGTATATTACAGGGTAAGCTTGCAGACAGTTTGGACTTAATTACCAATGTTAACTAGCATTTTAGTTTGCAATAATTAGCCTGTGCCTACGTTATCTCCTAACATATACCTATGGTCTCCGTTTCTGCTGATTGGGAATGATTGAGATTTCTCTTGGCACAGCTACCAGAAGACTAACAACTTTCAGACACGTTGCTCACGTCACATCTACGTCGTCAAGCTCAGTTGGAGGCTGCACAGTAACACTCAGCCATCACCGGAAAAGTGCTTCTAATATCCTTCACTGGTCTCTGTCCAGAACAACGGGATCTGTTGGTACATTTCTTTAACTGTCCATGCGATGATGTGACGTGGCAACCTGTCTGAAAGATGCAAGTCTTCTGGTAGCTGTGTCAAAAGAAATCTTAATCATTCTGAATGTTTACCCTGACAATACGCTGATTTATCAACTATGCAACATCAAGTTGTGTGGTTACGACACAATCGTTAGCCTATTTTTACAAAAGCATCGGCTACGGAGCCATAACGTAAGATACAAGCTAATGGAGGCTTTTATACATTGTTGTGTTTCTTTAGAAAAAAAAACTCTGACAAATAGAGGCTTTCAACGCTTCAGATGTAAAGATATTAGCTGTCAAAGTGGCGCAAAACTGAATGGCAGTCAACGGAATGCTATCGGCGGGTGATGGCTTTGTAGCATTAAAATGGAACCATAGGAGCTGCTTGCTTACCCCCTTGTTCACAACGCCACTATTGTAAATTATTGATTGGATTAGTGAGGGTGAAAAGCACCAAAAAGTGTCTTATCTAAAAGATTTTTAAAAAGTCATAGTATTAACAAGTCACAAAAATGGGTCAAAAGCATAAAACAAGTGTTGAAAAAAAGTTTTAATAAATAAAGATCTGACTTCATTTTAGAAATGTACTAATTGAGCAGCTTTCTTTGAGAATATTTTAAATGACAGTAAAAGCTGTCCGTTTTTCGATTGTATTTACACAGAACATTTCCGTTTTTTGATTACGGGAATATGTCTGGGAAACGGTCTGCCAGAACTTTTTCCATTATTTTTACAAATGTATTTCTTCGAGTGATGCTCTTATTCATATGCTCTATTAGTCTGTGTGATTTAATCACATATTTTATCACACAGCTGAAAAGTCAGCTGAGAGATGCATCGATCTATACTTATATACCTATATAATAACAACAATATAAACAAAAACAGACCCATTGTGTAAGTCATCATCATTTTTGTATTATATTAATTTACAATGTAGCTAACACTTTTATTTTGTTTGTTTTATTTATCTTGGACAACACCAACACACTGTAAAAGACAAAAAGAAAAAAAGTGATAAAAACACTAAAATATAAGAAAATCATGTTCAAATCAATCCAAATCATCTAAAAAAACAATAAAGGATGGATTTAAGAAGGAGCAGGCAGAAGCATTATGCTTACAAAGCCCTGCCACTACTTTACAATATCTTGTTATCACTTACAAAAAGAAATAGCTATGCATATACGGCATGCACAATTGTAAGTCATGCAATATTGCAATAATTTAAACAACACAACAAAACACTGTTTGTTCATTCCCAGTTTTATATGCATGTCACCTGTATTGGTCAAATTCTTGAATCTATTTTTGAACCTCTATATCATTGAATTGTTTGATTTCAATGTATAGACCAGAGAGCTCCGAATTATTTTTAAAGTCTTAAGATGAATCCAACCTATGCTCAGCAAATATAAATCCCCACTTATAATAGGCTTACTGGCCTATAGTCACTGAAGTAGCCATCCACAGATAGGCTACAGTTCATCCTAAGAATGCACTCTGCCACATGTATGTTTAACATTTAAACATGATTTATGAAATCATGCCAAGAAGTATTAGGCTATTTGAATAGCTTAGTATTCTATGCAAAAAGTATGTATAATGAATTAATTACATTTCTATAGCACATTGTCATAGACACACATAGCACTCACCTGGCTGATGCATGGCAGCCTTACGACAGCAGACGCTAAACACACTTGAGCTTGGTAGAGAGGGAGGGGAACATGTTTTTCAGTGTTGGGGAGAACCGGAACACCCAGAGAAAACCCAGGCAGAACATGTTAACTCCACACTGTAAGGCCCAACCCAGGGTGGGAACTGGACTGAACTGGTTGGCACTGTAGAAAGGCTTTAGGCCACCCTGCACATTAATGTAGGCCCAGTTTGTTATGCAACTTACTTTTAGACAATATATATGGTAGGGGGTCCCTTCGCCATCTCTCTATCAGGGGTCCTTGGCTTAGAAAATGTTTAAGACCCCTTTTTTAGACCATTCCACAAGGTCATCCCTTAAAACTGAAATACATAACATAATTGAGTGCACATAATTCACACATAATATGCACACATGGGTCGGAGAGAAATGCATTTTCGAATCTAGAACATATTTTGAGAGAATTGACAAGAAAGTTTCAGACCAACGACACACATTAGAAATTTGAAGGGCTTTTGGCGCCATCAGCTGGCTGATTCTTATTTTGAAACTCCAGCAGACCATTGGCTTGCGTGTTTACAGTAATGAAAAACAGAATGTCTAACAAATCACAGACATGCAAGGGGGTCTCAATGCAATGTGTATAGTTTATATATTCTGGAATACTATTGCCGCAGATCTGCTGTGTGGTATAACTTTGATGTATTTGGCCAATAGTTTTGGCAACATGTAGGCCTCGCCTAAGCACAACACTGAATAGATAAAAAATTGAAACAGGGACCCTCTTCAAAATAAGGCCTCAAAGTTAGGTAATAAACTCAACTTTATTTAGAGCACTTTGCGAACACACCTGTCTCATTTAGTTCAGATGAATCGCAGTAGAGTTGGTTTTCCGCCTTGGTGCGGTGCTCCTGGGCAGGTGGGAATGCAGCAATCGCAGTCGGGTACGCTCCAAAAGAGGACCAAACAATCAATCGAAGCTCTGGAGCGGTTCGTTTGTGGCTCTAACTACTGTATGTGTACAAGGGCTGTGGGAATGAATTCCGGAAGTTAAATATAATTAGAATAGTAAAAAAAGCAGTAGCCTACTATTTGAATGCTAAAATTCAGCGGACCTTTGCTGTATGCAATTTACCCTTTTCTCTCCCCTTTCACGTCTTTTGCTATCCTGGAAAAATAAAGGCTGAAAATGACCCCAAAAATTATCTAAAAAAAGAAGGAAAAAAAATTGCAATGTGCCATGACCATAGACTGTATATTATTATTATTATTAATATTAACGGTCTATGGGCATGACGTAAGTCCCCTTGTCACTGCTCAATGTGAGGAGAGTACAGTTGTCACTTTGCGACAAGTATTTAAATATGAGCATGCACAACTAAAATTTGCACTCGACAAGAGCCAGTATGACTCGACTCTCATCGGGTATAACATGTTATGCTGTAAACTGTTTACATCTGAGCATGATTCAAATCTGCACTATCCTCACATTGGGCAGGGACACCCCTTCAAGGCCTGGCTGATGTTGGAAGTCCCTCTAGTGGACAGAACGTGTAACAACAACCACATGCATATAATGGCATTGACCATGCATAAGCCTGAGTGGTCCAGTACATACTGTATTTATAACAGGTAGGATATACGCATTAAATATTTAATATTAAAAAAATAGAGGAAGACTGAAAGCTCTAATGTGTACTTCACAAGTCTGATATATGGCTCTTGTAGTAAGGTGTGCTTCGCAAACATGCAGCTTGCAATGTTCCTCTCACAGAAAAATACTGAGGTCAAGCTAGTCGACATACACATACCGGAGCAGACACAACATTGCTCGCAAAACAAGGTCTGATTATTTAAATGAAAGGAGCTGATTTTACAAAAGAAATGTGATGTGGGATTTACCAGAACACGGGACCTACTTCCTGTATTTACTTTCTAAATCCCAGCCCACAAACATCTGACGAGTAAGCGGAGTGAAAGTTCTTGCGTGGTTTGTGATAACGCATTTTGGTACTTTGGGATTTTTCCATGTGTGAAACGGAACTGCCCCTCCCCCGAGCCCCTTAATGTCTGCTCCACCGGCTGACCCTAAATGCTGGGAGGTTGGCAGAGATGGGAAGTTGTTTTGACTCTGCTTCCACAGCACAGCTCCTTAGTTTTGGACACGTTAAGCTCCACTGAGTGTTCAGCCAATGTTGAACCAGGTTGCTGATTGCCTGATAGTATTGGGATAAGGATCAGTGCCAGTCAGTTGTGCCACCAGGGCCATGTCTTTCACATACTTACAGTAAGTATATATTCATTGATTGTGCTTTAGCAGTGAATAATACTGAACAAACTTTTAAATTAAATAAACAAAAACCTGAGGCCTGAGTTCTTGGGGCCCATTGCAGCCGTGTGAGGAAGAGCTTTGAGAAAGGACAGCACAGCGCAGAAACATCTGAAACATGAGAAATCTAATCTCAGATTGCCAGACCCATCTCCCGGCACTGTGAAGTAAGGTCAACACGCCAGATCTACATCCTATATTAAATTGAGTTAAATGTTCACACATTACAGTGGGTGAGCTATTTAAATTAGCTGGATACTTGGTTATTATATAATATATATAAGTTATTTGTTTTTACCAGCAATCCCACCAATCCCAAAACGTACCAGTTAGTAGTTAAGTAATGCCGTAAACATATTTCTTGTAAATCCTTAAAAGAACCAAGCATTGTTGCATGATTAGTGTGTAGCTTCACCTCCAAGTTTGCTGTTGTTTCCTGAAGCGAACACAGTTAGACAACAGCAACACACAGAGAGCATCAGGCAATTATCTAATCCTGGTAATGTACTTCAGACTGAGAGAAACCTTAAACTGCTGGTGTGACCTTCATCTGTTTCCAGCAGTAACAGTTTATCCTGACTCTCAACATTTCTATAACATGTGGCCTAATTATACAAAATCTACAAAATAAATCGTAATGTGTCAATAGCAATCATTAGATGATTTATCAACCTTAATTTGTCAATGGAATAGCCTACACATAATTAGCAGCACTTTGTTCGAAGACTAGTAAAATTATTTAAGATGAGATGATTATTTAGGCCATTTCAAAGCAATTTTGAACTATACTACTAACACATGAGATGCACGATTGTCAATGAAACGAGGCTATAACATGCCATGTGACATGACACACCTTTAAGCCTAACTGCTTTTTCATTTCAAAATAATAGTTTGTATATATGCGTTTTATAAAGTCGAACCATATACACATTAAGTCTTCAAAGGTGTTGCGAATGTTGAGTGCTAATAGAACAACAATGAAATCAATTTGGTGCAAGGTAACTGCAGTGCATGCAGTCTTCTCTTTATGGATTAGACAGTCAGACAGTTCAGGTGGGCTACTCTACAGCCTTATCTGCTCAAACAGCAGGGTCAACATTCAGCTGATAAAATGGAAACCTTTTTCTTCATTCAGTCTGGTGACAAAAGAATCTGCAACAGTGTATATTCACATGTTCCAGTTCACATAAATTTGTCCGCACTATTTTAATCTCACACATCAGCTCGACTGTTAAAAAGCTAAAAGCAGCTAGTTGCATTCATGCTAACTTAAAACCTGATTTATTTTTTCTCACAGTGTGACCACCAGAGGGCACTACACACAACTATATCCAACTGAAAAATCTTTTCCTTAAAACGATACCCTAAATAAAAGCTAATGCTAAATGTGTAGCCTACTCCATATGCTACTATAGCCAAACAGCAGCAGATGCTAACGGTAGTTTTGGCATTAGCCTGCTAGCTTTTGGCTTGTCTGCTGCTTTACAGGTTCCGATTGGGACTCCATATCCCATTATGCCTGCGGCATGCTACGTAATCTTTGTTGTGTGGGTGTGTTTGTGCTGCCTTCAGGTAGTGTGGGATAAATGGGACATTATTATAACGATAAAATATATAATTATAAGGAGTATAAACAGAAAATTATGTTTTTATTCAGAATAGGCTCAGACTTTTTACACATTAACTTCAGTAGTTTACTGACATTGACCACTTAGACTCTTACACTTTCACAAAAACATTTTTTCTATCACACTATGTATAACAAAATGACATAACAATACAACATAGGCTTTCCTACAGTTATGGTAATTTAAGGCCATCTAAAAAAACAGATTTGTGTTTTGTTTTGGGCTTTTTTGGAGGGGGGGCTCATATATAAAAAATACAAATTGGACATACACCTTTAGCTGGTCTAATTAATAATATTGATTGTTATCAGTATCAAGCTGATTGTATTTTGTGCTGACTGTATTGTTCTTGGGGTGATATATTATGTTTAGGTAGTTATCATTTGGGTCAATTTAACTGACGGATGAAACACTGAGGTAATGGCTGGAAAAGAAATACAAAATATGTCGCCAATAATATTTGAACACCCTGCTATTTTGCAAGTTCTCCCACTTAGAAATCATGGAGGGGTCTGGATTGTCATCATAGGTGCATGTCCACTGTGAGAGACATAATCTAAAAAACAAAATCCAGAAATCACGATTTATGATTTTTTAACTATTTATTTTTATGATACAGCTGCAAATAAGTATTTGAACACCTGAAAAAATCAATGTAATATTTGGTACAGTAGCCTTTGTTTGCAATTATAGAGGTCAAACGCTTCATGTCGTTTTTCACCAGGTTTGCACACACTGCAGAAGGGATTTTGGCCCACTCCTCCACCCAGATCTTCTCTAGATCAGTCAGGTTTCTGGGCTGTCGCTGAGAAACACAGAGTTTGAGCTCCCTCAAAAGATTCTCTATTGGGTTTAGGTCTGGAGACTGGCTAGGCCACACCAGAACCTTGGCTTCTTCCAGAGCCACCCCTTGGTTATCCTGGCTGTGTGCTTCGGGTCATTGTCATGTTGGAAGACCCAGCCTCGACCCATCTTCAATGCTCTAACTGAGGGAAGGAGGTTGCTCTTCAAAATCTTGCTATACATGGCCCCCGGTCATCCTCTCCTTAATACAGAGCAGTCGCCCTGTCCCATGTGCAGAAAAATACCCCCAAAGCATGGTGCCACCACCCTCATGCTTCACAGTAGGGATGGTGTTCTTGGGATGGTACTCATCATTCTTCTTCCTCCAAACACGATTAGTGGCATGACCAAAAAGTTCTATTTTGGTCTCATCTGACCACATGACCTTCTCCCATGACTCCTCTGGATCATCCAAATGGTCATTGGCAAACTTAAGACGAGCCTTGCCATGTGCTTGTTTAAGCAGGGGAACCTTCCGTGCCATGCATGATTTCAAACCATGACGTCTGAGAGTATTACCATCAGTAACCTTGGAAACGGTGGTCCCAGCTCTTTTCTTAGGATCACTGAGACCCCAAGCTCCCGAGCTCCAGTCAGAGGGAGATTGACAGTCATGTTTAGCTTCTTCCCTTTTCTAATGATTGCTCCAACAGTGGACCTTTTTTCAGCAAGCTGCTTGGCAATTACACCGTAGCCCTTTCCAGCCTTGTGGAGGTGTACAATTTTGTCTCCAGTGTCTTTGGACAGCTCTTTGGTCTTGGCCATGTTAGTAGTTGGATTCTTACTTATTATATGGGGTGGACAGATGTCTTTATGCAGCTAACGACCTCAAAACAGTTGCATCTAATTTAGGATAATAAATGGAGTGGAGGTGGACATTTTGAAGGCAGACTAACAGGTCTTTGAGGGTCAGAATTGTAGCTGATAGACAGGTGTTCAAATACTTATTTGCAGCTGTATCTTACAAATTAAGAGTTGAAAAATCATACATTGTGATTTCTGGATTTTTTTTTAAAGATTATGTCTCTCACAGTGGACATGCACCTATGATGACAATTTCAGACCCCTCCATGATTTCTAAGTGGGAGAACTTGCAAAATAGCAGGGTGTTCAAATAATTATTTTCCTCACTGTATGTGCATATGTGAGTGTAAGTATGAATTATACACATATAATCTTGCATATTCAAAACTATACTCATACACACACGGTATTGTAATCCTTTAACATATATTTATGAGAGGGTATAGTCGTGTATGTGACAGAGTATAGTAATGTGTGTGAGAGTATAGCATTGTGAGAGATTATATGTAGGCTATACATAGAGGCTCTAACTAAAGTAAGTATAGAATTAAATTGCTTGTATATAACCAAAGTATTAATATATACAAAGGGGGATCAGAAACGTTTTTTCTTCCTTCTCCCTTTCTGAACACGCTTATTTGAATAATTTACAATAATTTTTAAAGACGTGTTTACTGAGGAGGCTACCTATTGACTTTTTGTAGATTTTCTTTCTTGTACTAACATGAAGCTACACGTTTAAAAAAAGGGAAATCACTTATTTCAAAATAGACTAAACTTATTAAACTAACTTACTAACTAACTAAAACTAATACATTATTAGTTAATTCTTTCGTTATCATTTGATGCTTTTGGATGAAAAAAAACACTACCGCCCACCTTCTTCACAGCCCCTGAACGCACCACCCCTGGGGGTGTGGATCTACTTATTCCCCGCTGACTGGCAGCGTCACGGTACGGTGGTCCGAGCAGTGAACCAGCCAGGCGGAGGACAGAGACAAAGCAGGGACACCTTGATTCACTTCACACTGCGCTATCCCTCCCACCATCATCGCACCATCACCCGCAGCAGTGTGCAGGGGTCTTCCGTGGCGGTGAGAGCGAGGCGACGTCGGGCTGACGGACTCGGGATCAGCCCATGAAGGAGGATGGAGATAGAGAAGAGGACGATTGGGTTCGACTACCCGGAGAGAAACAACGCCAAGTCCGTTAACGGTAGGCAAACATGACCCCGGGACTTGGTCCTACACACACACACACACACACACACACACACACACACACACACACACACACACACACACACACACACACAGTTGCTGGAGCACACCTTTCCTCACCTCCAAACATAAGAGCATGGCTGCACTGTTTTCCTCTAGCCCCTATCACTGCATCCATGTGTATCTGATGAAATGAAGTTTAGGACTACAGAGAACATGTAGCAGTTCTAACAAGTGGAGTGCTTGGCATGCATGGACGAGAATTTAGTTTGTCCTTAAATGTAGGTGGTGTGGTGTGTTCCCTTGTTTTGCATCGTGTGCGCGTTTACGTGCGTACGTGCACTGAGGTCGGAATGTTTTTATTTGGAGGTGGCCAGTCAGGCTCGAGGAGATCGTAAAAGGTGAACTTTTGAACTTGGAGAACGCCCTGAAGCCATTATGGCTTTTTAAGTCCCCCAAATCCGGCGTTGCATGCGCTGCACAGGTTGGAAAAGATGGAAATGAAGGCGAGGGGGAAAGGGTCGGTGATAAATAGGCAGGATGGGTCCAGAGTTGGGGGAATTTATCTGGACTACATTATTGTCGCCGCTCGTAGATGACACTGGCTTTTTCAGCTTACGTGCATGGAGATCACAAGGTAAACATTAAGTTCCCCCCCACATCAGCTCACTTCCCGTTCAATTTAGCTTCCAATTGATTATTTCTTCATATGGTCCATGCAGTTCCAGGCCCAAGCTAAGCCCCACAATGCCTTGCAGCAGTGTTTGTCCCAGGCGCCAGTCCCATCTCGTGCCCCCATGCGGGTGACTGAAGACTTATTGACATTTCCAAGATTAAAATTCCTTTTAACTCTGCCTGCTCTGAGCACGTGACTTGTGTGGACATCAACATGAACTGTGTTTTGTGATCGGTGCGATAATGTGTGTTCCTCATCGACTGGACTGCTGATTGCACAAGCCTAATAATAAAGGTATCTGAGGGCCTTCACGCACACTTGGTGGATTTGTCACTTCTAAAGTTTCCTTGGCTCTGTAATAATTTGCATTTGATACTTCTAACTTTTCACATTTTCAAAACCTGTTATTTTAATTTCAAATTCTAAAATGACGAATGGACATGCATTTATATATAAAAAAGCTTTAGTTACTGAAAATATTTATCATTTAAAATCGTTCATCAGGCAGAGAAAGTCGAAGCATTCTCAGGCTCCGGCTTCTCAAGTGTAATGATTTAATAAACGTATTCTGTATTGAATTATTTTGCTCTTTTAGCATTTTCTGACTATATTTTTTATATTAATCAATAATTCAAATACTTGTTAGTTGCAGCCCTACTAACCCTTAAATTAATAGTTTTAAAGATTCTTTTACCTTTCATTGCAATTTTTTTTAAAATCTGCATTCAGAATATAACCATAAATAAAGGAATGTATGAAGCAAAGAAAACCAAATTTATGTGTTGAATTATTTTTTTCAGCCCCTTGATAACGATTTCATTTCAATTTGTGTAATTTCTAATCATGGCAATATTCCTCTCTCTAAAAGGCGAATTGACTAAGATTTACCACATGAAGAACTTTTTAGAAATGTATCTATTGTGAAAACATGAAAACAGTTTTTTCCATACAATAATATATAAATTTACTCACACACAGTATAATGAATCTGGCCAGGGAAGGCCTTTTCAATAATGTAGAGCTGAAATGAGTACACTCTAAAAAAAAAAAAAAAGTGCTTAGTTGTATCAACCTAAAATAACCAGTGAAATAGTTACATGAATTATTTTGAATTTTACTTTCTGAATTGGGCTGCCAAATAATAATTTGTCTAATTCCTAATATCAACTGGCAACTTGCAATTATAACAGAACACTGCAATGTTTCAAGTCCCTTGGACACATTTTTGTTGTTTCTGACATAACATGAATTTACATGTAGCTGACAAAAAACTGGTCCATTAATTCATGAGTAGAAAAACAGTAGAATTAACTACACCTATTTAGATAATCAATTCATTTTTTTTGAGAGAGTAATTGTTTCATTAAAATGGCCAACCACTCCATGGCTTTTGAATTGTGATGTTTTGTCTTTGACTTATGTTACAGTAAACTGCACAATTTAAAGTTTTGGACATTTAGAAAAAATCTTTGATTGAATGAGCTTCCATGGATGGGATCCCCTTGATTGGGTATTTTCTTGACATTTTGTAGACCAAATCATGATTCAACTCCGAGAAAATAGAATCTGAATGGTTTCTTACCAAGTGCCTTTGTGTTTGGCAAATTATTGTTTAATCAATAAAGAATTTAGTTGTAAGTTGCAGCCAGAGAGCGGCAGATGTTCCAGATGTTTAAAGCCCAGCTGGTTAAGCCATCACTGTGTTGTGAGAAGAGCTGCATTAACACCCATTGTAACCTAGAAAACAAAGCAGCCGAACCCCGCTTCTAAAGCTCCAGCTCCAGCTTGTCCACATAACCGCATCTGAAACAAACTCAATCCCCCCCCCCCGCCCTCCCCCCTCCCACTCTGTGCTCAGTGAAGTGTGCTTGTTTTAATGTAATTGACTTCAGTGGAAGAAAAGGGAGCAGGGAAGTTCTGTATTTGGGGCTTCGGGGGTTGGCAGGCTGCAGCTCCAGGCAATAATTAGTCGGGGGGGATCTTCATAAGAATACAGCATACAAAATATTTCTTAGAAATATAGGATAGAACAACACAATGTAATTTTGCTAATAAAACACATCGCATTCACTTCAATTCATTAATTTCACTTGATTTTTTTTCAACAAATTGTTTATCCAAATGCAGTCTCAAGATGCAGGATTTTTTATTTTTTTATTTGCCATTTATGCATATCACACATGGACCTTTACACTGTGGTTCTTGTGCAGGAACTTTGAGTCAACTTAAAAGAGAAAAAGCTTTTTCTCACAGAACTGTATAAAAACAAATTGCAATAAACTTGCCTCAAACTTAGGAAACCCTTGTACACCGTTTCAGATAATTGGAAACACAACCGAAATAAAGTGGAATATACAATTCATTTCTTATAGCAACAAGTCCTCTACAGCAAGTTTAATAGCTTTCTACTTCTAAACTGGCCTCAACTTTTCAGTAAAGTACACAGTTGTCATACAGTGTGTGTGTTTAAAGTATGTATCCATTTACCAAAGGGAAAAGCAGCGATTGGCAGAAAAATGACCGTACTCCGATCCAATGGAAATCACATTTGTTAGATTGGCAGCCCTCTGGATTGGATTTGGGGGGGCAATCATATTTCAGGGTGGGTGCCACCCCCCCCCCCCCCCCCCCCCCCCCCCCCCCCCCCCCCCCCAGACCTGCAGGGCAGATAGACTGAAAGAAAGAGTGCTTTGTCAGCGCCTGCTTGGGCCTGGGGTATGTACTGTCCCCCGGGGCAGGGTGAAGGGGACGCCTGGCAGTGGGCGGGGCCGGGACAGGATGAAAACCCCCCGCCGTGCCGCTTGAATGATGAGCCAGGAGGAATACAGTAGAGGAGGAGGGGCCGCTGCTGCGGGTGTCGGGGGTTAGGGGCCATGCAAGCAGATGTAATCCATCATGTCTCTTCTTCTCTTTCGTCTTCTTTCTTCTTCTTTCTTCTATCAGTAGATCTGTGTAAACACCAGCAGAGCAAAGCTCCCCCCCCCCCCTCTCACAAACACACACGTTGGTTCTAAATCAGAAAAAGTTGTATGAGAAGTACACTCACCTGGGATTTGCCTTAGCAAATGTTGCAAACATTAATATGAAAAAAGCAATAAATACAGAAAACAAATGTGTATAGATAGCTCCAATGTGTGTTTTAAATAGGGCTGCACGATAGAAAGATGAATATTGTGATAACTATATGAAATCTACTCTGTTTTCTGCTAAATTACAACAAAATTGAATTTAAAACAATTGAAAAGAAATTTTTCGCAACATTCTTTTATTGGACAATGAATTGAATATAAAAGGCAGCACTAAAAATGTGACAGTTACATTTTAATGTGCAGCTTTCTGCTGATGTTTTCTTTCAACTAAACCCAATCTGTCCGTGTCTGTGGCGATGTGTTTATTGCTAAATATCACCCTACAGTTTTAACCCTTTTGTTGTCATCGGGTCAACTTTGACCTGTTGTTTTAAATCAGAAATATGGGTTTAATAGACATAACTTGGATGCATGGATGTACGTTGGACGGAACCCAGACAACATTCCTCGCAGGAAAAATTACTTCCATTTGATTTTTCGGTTTTATTCAATTTCATAGCACTTAAAAACATGTTTAAATGGTTTATTCACGTTGTTCATGATTTCTGGTGTTTCTTCATCAAATGAGGTGTAATTTAAGTTAGGTTTATTCACCATGTATGAAAATTAACGTTTAAAGCAGCATAGAAAAAAGGCATTAAAAGGACAGCAAGTTAATGGTCGACGGGAAGACAACACAAGGGTTAAACATGATCTGTAACCGTCCTGTTCTAGCTGGATGAAAATGCGTGCCAGTTTGCTCTGTCAGAAGTTTGAGATGAAAAGAGCTAAGCATTAACCAAAACCTTTGACGCAACCTGGGCAAGTCTATGATCAAATCATACAACACAGAGGAAAAAAGCAGGAAATCCTGCAGCATTTGGATCCAGGGCTGCAACTAGCAATTTTCTTCATTGTCTATTAATCCGTTGATTTATTTTCTCAACTAACGGATTAGCTGTTTGGTCTAAAAAATGTCCACATTTTACCAAGACCAAGATTATGTCTTCAAATGTATCATTTTGTCCACACCTCAAAATATTCAGTTTACTGTCAGAGAGAGAGGAAACTAAAACGCAATCACATTTAAGAAGTTGGAATTAAATAAATGTAACTTTTTTCAGGAACAAAAGGACTCACACTAATTTAATTGATTCATCAAAATAGTTGGTGGTAATTTAATAGTTAACCCCTAATCCATTAATCATTACAGCTCGATCTGGAGATGAGGATTTCCTTTTTGCTTATAAAATACCCGAAACAATTCTCAAAGTAGCCAATCCGTTTTTTTGCCAATCTAATGTATTGATCAACTTATCGTTGCAACAAAGTAGTGATGAAACTACATTCTTCTTCTTAAAAAAAAAAAAAACCCAAAATAAATCATTGCCGTGTAAGAAAAATGAGATGAATCCAAAAGTAAGTAGTGGTCTGTTCAGTCTTCACAAAAAACAACAATTTTATA
>NC_048411.1:9284213-9299593 GCF_013103735.1 Etheostoma cragini | reverse complement strand
GTGTGTGTGTGTGTGTGTGTGTGTGTGTGTGTGTGTGTGTGTGTGTGTGTGTGTGTGTGTGTGTGTGTGTTCTTTGAATGGTGAGAACTTTGTTGTTGTTGTGAAAGGTCCTTCTCTATCTAAGAGGTTTGGAGTCTAAATGTCCTTCAACCAGATGCTGCCGTTTCCTAGGCAACAAACGTGCTGTGGTCAGAATGAAGAGGGTCCTCTGGTGATGCAACATCAGTGACTGAACAGCAGAAACCACATACCACACAACAGGTTTCAAATCGGCTCCGATTTGAAACCTCCGATTTCAAACAACATTGGCATTGTGCCAATGTTGTCCTAATAAGATAAGACATTCCTTTCATGTTGAAGTTGTATGTTGTACATGTATACAGCTGCAACACATAAATAAAAAGGATCTGAAATAAATAGTCTAGGAGATGGAAAGATATTTTTAATTGCATCTCTGTGAAAGCTTCTTCACTTGTTTTCAACAATAACGGATTAAAAGAGCTAGGGAGAGAGGACGGAGTATGTGCGATGGACATACTCACAGAGTGACTGCCGACTCAATATGAATGAGACCGCGCTGTTGCCTCTCTGTTGCTGGGAGCCGTGTGTGAGTGAATGGGGGCGGGGCTGCGCAGAGAATAGAAGGGAGAGCCAAACACAGGCACGGCTTTACAGAAGAAAAGGGTCATGTAAACGCAACCCTAAACCACATTTATATAAACTAGATTGCTTTGTTTGTGGAAAGGCAGCAAATGCAGGGACATTAGGTGCACCTGTGCAACCTACAAAAAATGTTGGTTTCACCCTAGAGCCCTGTGAGCTAACAGACACTAACTAGCACCTTAGAGCCCTGTGAGCTAACAGACACTAACAAGCACCCTAGAGCCCTGTGAGCTAAAAGACACTAACTAGCACCCTAGAGCCCTGTGAGCTAACAGACACTAACTAGCACCCTAGAGCCCTGTGAGCTAACAGACACTAACTAGCACCTTAGAGCCCTGTAAGCTAACAGACACTAACAAGCACCCTAGAGCCCTGTGAGCAAAAGACACTAACTAGCACCCTAGAGCCCTGTGAGCTAACTGACTGCATTTGTCTGTAAAACAACACAGAATGGACTAAATATTCTGTTTACTTATAAAGTGGTACACTTTGTGACTGAGGTATGACAGACTGCTATCTGTTGTGGCGTTTTCCTCCCGTTACTCTGTCCTCTGTGACTGTTTACATCTCGAA
The DNA here is from genome assembly GCF_013103735.1 of Etheostoma cragini. NCBI lineage: Eukaryota > Metazoa > Chordata > Actinopteri > Perciformes > Percidae > Etheostoma > Etheostoma cragini. The sequence continues at coordinate 9,298,357 of NC_048411.1, read as the reverse complement.
ACAGCTGTTTGCGGAGCGGTAGCTTGGCTTTGCAAAAAAACTCTGAGCGTTCTATAATGAAGTGACGCATTTTAAAATATTTCTCAATCACGCAAATTTGATCGTGGGAAGCCCAAATTGTGATTGTGATTAAAATTTGAATAACTGTGCAGCTCTACATCACACAAACACCCTAATGCAGGGGTCTTCAACAATTTTTAAGCCAACCACCTCTTAACTAAAAGAGACGGAGCAGGAAGCCCCTACACATGCTGTATAAAATATAATTATAAAAATAAGCATAGTAGGCTGAATCCCATTTCTCTATCTTACCCCTTACCTCTAGCCCTTGAAACCAAGTGCTTAGGGCTAGGGGTGAAAACATACCCCCATAAAATGGGACACCACTTGGTTACATCACCATACAGTATTGATCACAAACTTCCAAGATGCCGTCTGGAAGTGTGTCTATGTCGATTGCGTGGGTTTGGACAACAGTGTCAAATGTATATATTTTATAGTTATTTTATGTTCACTTTGGTGGTGGTGCAGATGTTCTTATTTGTGTAGTACTTAGGTCTGTTTGCAATAGACATGCGTATACACACTGAATGGTGTTGTATATATGTTTCAGTTATCACGGTTTTAATGTCTTTGATGTTCAGAAAAACGTTATTTGTTAAAACAAATCTGTCTTTATTGCCCAATGAATTAAACATAACAGGCAAAAATATTACAAAAAATATATTCTATTACAGAACCATTATCAACTATTAGAACTATAAATTACATGTTACACACATAAAAAGGCACTCAAATGTGTAAAACTAATAAAAGACACACAACCACAAACAAGTAAACTCCAGCTATTCTGATATACCAGACCAGTCTGATGCCTGTGGGCCAGTAACCCTTCCCTCACATTTCTTTCATCAGTGTCTTGTATCAGAACCAACAACACGGTGCATGAACAGGAATTAATTAAAAAATGGTTACAATAATACAGTGCCAAGACTATGAATGGCTACAACATAAACACATGATTTAAGAAACATCTGCTTGTTTTTAACACCAAAGTGGATGAGCTGCCGTGTGTCCTCCTGCGTCCCTGCATACAGGACTGTATACATAAAGCACGTACTGATGTCCCCAAAGCAAGTAGTGTTGGGCACTGATATCAAACAAAATTCTCTGCTAATGGTTAAAACCGTAGACATGCATGGAGTGCATTCTAGCCAGAGAAATGCGGGACTGTTGTTCAAATCAGCAATGTAACATTAGCAGTTAGCGATCAGAGTTAGCATAGCAAGCTAGCGATTTAAAAAAAGTTTCAGTTAAGAACATAGTTGCAATTTTATATATAAAAATGTTAATTTTTATATATATATATATATATATATATATATATATATATATATATATAAAAATAAATTAAATAAACACACACACACACACAGGACTGTGTAGAGCACAAAACAAGAATGTCGTAATTTTTAAATTTTCTTTGATAAACCTGTATTCCTGACTCAATTCTGAAAATTATTCTGGATATTACCATAACAATGATCACATAGTTGATTTTTTATTTGAATTTTAACTTTATGACAAAAGATGAATCACACTTCCATTTTTAATTGTGTTCTACTAGAGACTGATTGCATTCCCTAAACATATATTGTAACAATTGTTTGAAATTGAGATAAAGATTATGATGTAAAATTTTATGTCAGAATTGTTTTTAAAACCCCAAATAAGTCCCGGGTTAATTTTACCCGAGGGATACAAGAAGGTCCCTAAAGTGAACAACATAACATAGATTTTCTGCATGTTTGGTCTGCTTTGCAGTTGCAAATATGATATGATACAGCTGGCGGTACCCTATAAACCGAAGAATATTTGGATGATTCACTGGTAAAAACAAAGACAAATCGATTTATTCTAGGCAAAATCGGTTTTATAAATCATTGCCAAAAAGCTGACATTTTGGTTTAAATTTTGATGGACTGATAATCAGCCCTGGACAATTAATCTGTACGTTTTTGTTCAATATGTATCAGGTTTTTATTTGCCTGATAACTGATCAAGTTAAGTACGCTCTTTTGGTGTGGCCCTCTGCTACTCTTTCGCTAACCACTGAGTCTGACTTAATGTCCCGCCCACAAAACGATCTGACTTTTTTACTGTGAGCTTGTAACATTCCAAGATCTTAATTTTGACTTAAAGATTTTAATTTGTACTGTAAATGTACAGTATATTGTTTATCAGTTGCATTGACTACTAATAATCGGTGTCTGGGTAACCCCTAGTTTAAGTTCCCAAACGTTGTCATTTCCATGGGGCGAGGTGGCAGCGGGCGCCATGGGAACGCTGACCAGGGTCAGTGGGATGTTGCTCTTGAAGCATTAATGGCCCCACTCTTCGCTGACCTCGGTGTAACCCAGGGAAGTATTTACAGCCTCCACTTGATCCATGAGCTACAGGCTGAGACGGCAGTGACGTGTTTGCTGTCCGGATCGTGGCACAACACCCAACAGCTGCTAATGAGCTGCAGGGGGAGGAAGCTCCCCGCTGCCATAAAGTAGGGCTGGGCAATATATCAATATAAATCCATATCGTGAAATGAGGCGAGATATTGTCTTTGGATTTTGGATATTGTAATATGACATGAAGTGTTGTCTTTCCCTGGTGTTGAAGGCTGCATCGCAGTAAAGTGATGTCATTTTCTGTAGACAGACTGTATACAACTGTATGACAGGAAATGTTAATGACTTTTTCAAACCGCCGGTATACCATGCATAATGAGGGACAGTTGGTACTGACACCGGGTGATCTGGGAGCCACGCTTTTTTTATTTTTTTTATTTTCTCAAGCCTCTGTGATATTCAACACGTAGCGTAGCCAGAAGCCATAAAAGTCTTCCATTTGAGTTTGAATTTGGGCGGAGGATGAGTTTACAGGCAGCTGTAAAACACTGAACTTGGTATGTAGAGTAGGGATGGCTTTCCTGTGAAACGGCAGCGCTGTAGGATGCAGTTGTTGGGGGGGGGGGGGATTGGGGGTTATAAAAGAGCAGCTGAGGAGTTCCACTTCAAAAACGCTATTTCCATTTCAGAGTGGGTAAGCTCGCTGTCATTATGTGAGCCTTAGTTATAACGCCTACGTGCCACTTATTTGGATATGGGAAGAGTTGAAGAAGCTCACCAGTGATAGGTCTGTTTCATGGATGCAAAGGTCCTTCCAAGCTGGAGATGATTGGAATCTGTTGAAGAGGATTAGTTGTTGAAGCCTAGTCATCCTCACTGATTTACAGACAGAGACACCAAAGGCAACAGAAACGAGAGAAAATAATTCAGTGCTGAATGTATTTTCCTAATATATCCGTACTTCTATTGAATGATTGTATTTCAGACCATCATGGCTTATTTGTAAGAGTGGTAAAAAAAAAACACGATTTCACATACTGTATGATTTTTAAAATCCACTTTTTATTTATTTATTTATGTTTTTTTTTTGTTTTTTTTACCAATGATTCAACTGTTTCTACGGTACACAGATGACGACCGCATCGTATCCGTTTCCAGCAAAACGGACCAAAAAAGCTTCGTGCAAAAGCATGTTCTTCTTTACATATGTCAGACTGACATGTGAGGTGCATTCTTCTTGGAAGACAATTACTTTTTATAAAATGTCTGGAATGATATATTGTCTCTAGAAGCGTATCATTCAACACTGTTTTTTTTAACATTGATTGAAAATAAAATGACAATTCTCAATACTATCAAATCGCAAGAAATGGAGATCACAATACAAATCCAATCAGCACCCATAATGGATTGAATCCGGGGGGAAATGCATCTCGCCCCAGCCCTACTTATTAGATGATTGGAAACCTTTGAAGAGGATTGGTTGTTGAAGCCCAGTCATCCTCACTGATTTACAGATGGAGGCACCGCAGTCATTTGGCAGTCAACAGAAAAGACACACAGAGCTGTGTACATTGACTATTTTCACAAGAATCTGCTACACAGTTACTTTTCTCATTACCTGAACACACAAACACACAGTTATGAGCAACGTGTCCCGGGTTGCTCACTCTCTGTTTTTAACGGCCGTGCACCTCCAGCAGTGTGTGCTTGTTACGGCTGCGTCTGTTATTTTTTTGCCCTAACATTTTGTTTTTCTAGCTTGTAAAATGTCCAAAAATAGTCACATGCAATCACATTTTGCCAAAGCCCGAGGTGAAGTCTTCAGATGTCAAGCGGTGTCTGTCCAACAGTCCATAACACAAATAAATATTCAGTTTACAATGATTTAGAGTGAAGTAGCAAACATCTTCACTGTGGAAAACTTGCACTTGAATAACCTTTTAGATTGGATAATTTACACTGTAAGAAAAAGTCTGTAGAAAAATGTCCTGGTAGAAAATTACCAGCACCTTTTTTTTCTGTTAAGTTTCTAGACATGTCTGTTAATCCAAAACCCCCAAAAATTTCAAAAAATAACATACGAAAAAGGGAACTAGTAGAAAAAGACCATAAACATAGAAAAGGATCACAAACTTTGGAAAATGCCCAGATTTTAGAAGGGGGGGGGGGGGGGGGGGGGGGGGGGGGGAAGGAGATGTAAATTACGCCCATTGCTGAATAAAAGGAGCATGGTGACTCCACAGGCAGATCGTCCTGTTTTTTTTTTTTTTTTTTTTTGTGGTTGCTTTTTGTAAGATGATTATTATCAGATGCCTGCTTTTCCGCCTGAGTGTGCACGGTGCAGTACGCTCGCTGGCTCTGTGAGGTAGTAAAACTCTGACCCCTGGTATGATGAAAGGGAAGATGGTCCTTTGAGCGTGTCAAGTGGCGGTGACGGAGCCCCCACCCCTTTGACCAGAGCGTGACCTTCACCCCGGCCGCCCAGCCGGCCGCCTGCCCATCGGGATTAGCACAGATAAAGACATACTTTCATTAGCCTAACATAACATACACTGATGGGTGCACTATGAAAAGTCACAGAGGCCATAAAAAGTGGCCTTCACCCCATTGTTTGATCCTAAATCACTGTAGCTTCAAATGAAAAGACAAGTTAACTATAAGTGGTTGATCACTTAAACTCACATATCCTTCAATGATTAATCAGTTTTTCCAGTGAAAGAGACATTTATGTATTTATTTTTTTTTAAGTGCGCAAAATTCAGTGCTAAATCATTATTTAATTTGTATTTTCCCAATATATCCTTATGGTGGCCTATTTTTTAGGGGTGGGAAAAAATTGATTCATGTCTTTATGTATTGTGATTATGGAATTTTTTTTTTCTTCATTTTTGTTAAAAAAAGTTTTTGGGGGGGCGACGATTTTAAAAATTGGTTCTTTTACCCCAGAATCTATATTTTCTATTTCAATTTTTTAACCAAGGATTCACCAAAATATCTTCTTTTTATTCTGTACTGCTGACAGCGACATCACATCCGTTTATTGCAAAACAGCAGAAACACCATGGTATGTTCTTTGCAAATTAAATAAATGTCAGACTGACTGACATGTGATGTGCATTCTTCTTAAAAAACAATGAGATCTTTAGAAAATGTCTCATGATATTTTGTCTCTAGAAGTGTAATACTCAACTTTTGTTGTTGTTGTTAAAGAAGGAAGAGAAAATCTCAATGCTATTGAATCGCAATGAATGCAAATCACAATAAAAATCGTACAGTGAAAGAATCTAATAGGGACCAAAGCATATGTTCTGGCCATACTTAGAATATTTCTCATTGTTTTCTGAAGTTATATAATCCCAGCTGATGCTACATGTACAAAACAATTCCAAGTTTGTTCCTTGTATTTTAGACTTAATCAAATTTTTTTTTGTGCGGGTTTTACTTAATTGCTATGTTTGGAATTGTTAAAGTAATAGTTCAACATGTATGTAAATGAACGTACTCGCTTTCTTTTTGAGAGTGAGATGAGAAGAAAGCTGAACCAATCTCATGTCAGTGTTCAGGCCGGAGCAGGAATCAGGACTCTGCTCTGCATAAAGGCTGGAAACAGGGCTACGACTCGCCTGGCTCAGCCAAAAGTGAGAAAACAAACCAAAAATAACTTGTTTGGTTAATCTGTGCACTTATTAAGAAATATTAAGCCTTTTTGACAAAAAACTATTCATCCGTCTGCCAAGCATTTCAACGCGGCATCTCCAGTGTGGGTTTCTGGTAGAGCTGCACGATATGAGGAAAAAATGTAATTGCGATTTACTTTGACTGATATTCCGATTGGAGGTAATCCAATGAGGCATCCCCTCATCTCATTCTTAAATAGAAATTAAACGTGGCCGGCTAACTCAGATGGTAGAGCTGCCAAACCTAAGTGGAGGTGTATTCCTCAATTGCAGAAGGTCCAGGATTTAGTCCGACCCAGGGCGGTTTCCTGCATGTCTTCTCTCTCTCCCCTTCATGTCTGAACTGTCCTATTCATCAAAGGTGGAAATGCCCATAAAAATGATCTTAACCAAAAAAGAAAATGAGGGAAGTAAAGTATTCCTTTACTTTAGAAATACAGTTCTGTGTATAATGAGCAACATCTGAGCAACATGTGTTTGTAATGATGGACGTAGCAGAGGGGGTCGGAGAGGTTACATTCTGTACAGTATGTATCTTATACCATGCAGATTTCTATCCGTCTAAGAAGCTGGTAGAGTCACTTTGGGAATATGCAAAAGCTTTGGCGGTTTATCTTATGGATATATCGCTCCAAATTGGCTGAAAAATAAATTTGCAAGGTGTTTGAGTCCTGGAAAAGCTTAAAAATATCTAAATGAATTTTAAAGGAACTCATCATAAATATATAAAATGTGTGTATCTCTTTAATTCAGTTGTAACTAGTTTTTAGTGTAGGTTAGCGCTAAACAATTTGGGGAAAACATCCAACTTGCCATTTTCTGCCTGATATCGCAATTACGATTTAATTTGCAATTATTTATTAACGCATAGCTTAAGTTCAGTGTTCACTCTATAACAGATAAAGGGTCATGGAGCATGAGACGCATCAAAACTGCTCTATATTATTACGCGAGACCTATGAAAACCTATGTAAAACCAAATATTACACCAAACATACTTACAACAATCTTCAATCCTTTTATTTAATTTTGATTTGACAACGATGAATCGTTCAGCCCTAGTTCAGGTGATACAATGTCACATCCAGGTAATCTGAATGTGAGCCAATGACCTCGCAGATCTGTGAACTTGAGCGGCGCTGTGAGGACGTGCGCTTTGTCAGCCTGAAGCAGCGGGGAGGACAGAGTAGACATTGGGTTGTGCTGTGTTACACGCGGGGGTCGAGGGTCAGGTGAAGGGGTCAGAGGGATGACCGCCCAGCAGCTTGTGAAGCCAACACTTGAGTTCCTTCACAATCTGTCAAATGCAGTATCCACCATGGAGCACTGAAGAGGCTCTGTGCTAAAGGCAGACTGCTAATCAGGACCCATACTTTGTAATGGTGAAGAGGGGGGGGTCAGAGAAGTTTTTCTGAACAGTTTTAGGCTCTAGTGTTTGATTTAGGGTTTACCTGTGGAACGAGGTGGAAGGTAGCACCTGGGCTGGGTGATATGGGGAAACTCAGATCAATTTCTCAAGATATTTCTGGTCTATTTTTATGGTATGTTTACGGTTATGGGATTCTTCCAGCAAGTTGCGCTTGACGTCACCTTCCGCTTTCTTTGTGTTGGCATTCTAAACTCTGTTTGACTTGGGAAACATCCTCCAAGAACCAACAATCAAATTACATCCAACTTGTTTTTGAATAAAATTCCCATCACACCTTTGGTAGCTATTTTAAGTCCAGAGCTCTCCTCCCCACAAGGACGTTCCACCAAAACAAGTTCCTTCCTTCATATCGATAGTGGGACAGAATTTTAGGGTTAACAACTGGTGTTTTCATAAAATATTTTTCACCATGAGATTTTAGATAAATCCACCAATATACATTATGTGGATATAAAAACTAAGTGATCAAAGGCAAATAATAGTAACAGTGGAATTGGTTCCAAATAATAAATCACTTTCCTGTAATGCTGTCTTTAAAAACTAGGTGACAGACACTTGTGTCATGTTACAGATCAAAAGTCTGATCCATTGATATAATATTGATTCTATTGCACCCCTCTAACATTCAGCAGGCCATGCAAACTCACTGGAAGCAACATTTGACCCATAAGGAACAATAAGGCTTTGATAGCAGCCAGCTAGAGAGCAATCCCTCTGTAGCCAGGTGGTCGCATAACAGTGGCAAAGTCTTCCCTCTACACTTGGTTATAAACCCATCTGCTCCTTCAGGTCTGTCTCAGGCAAACTGAAACTCCTTACTGTCATGCTTGGGTGTCCCCGCTGGAGGGGCTGGATTGAGTGGTGCCCAAAGGGGTGGAGCAGCTCTCGCGGCTCTGACCCTTTTCCAGCAAAAACAGGATTCATCTAGTCCTGCTGCCACAGAGTGAAAACAATGATCTATCTGTGGGCGCTGCTTCCTCTCATCCCTCTCACAGTTTGGAGGGGTGATTGATTGATTGAGTGAAAAGTTGACGTCACACAACCCACACAACCCACAGCTGTAATCTTACAATACATTTCCCCTCTGTGATAGCCTCTCTGCATCAGTCAGTCCCTAGCTGCTAACCCAGACAGGAGATTTACTGATGGGCTGTGAGAGATGTTTGGTCCATCTCTAAAGCTTCCGTAGACGGAGCTCTTTGCTCAGCCATCGCCACTCTCCTCGCTCATGTTTGCTACTAGGGGTGTAACGATGCATCGATCTGGATCAATATATCAATTGAATCCTCAAAGATCCAATATTATCAAAACAAAGTGGAAAATATCGATACCAATCCTCATCTTTAAGAGATGCCTTTATTTTGAAATTCCCACTTTAAATGTATTTTTATTAGAATATAATGGTTTGGTTTTTAATTTACATGTGTGGAAGAGCCAGTAATGAACATGTCAAATCATAGTTTATTATTATCATTAGTTGCCTTTTGTAAATCAAATACACGTAACTGATTGTGTTAAATGGGCTTATGTTTGTCTTGTAACCATGCCAGAATTTAACTGAATCGAAATCATATTATGGCAGACTTTGTTCAAAGAATTAACATATTGAATTGTCATAAAACCAGCGATACAGTAGGTTGAATCGTTTCCTTTGTATCCATCTGTTACGACCGGCTTGCAGCAAATTTAAAAGCCACATTTATATATCTGTTAATCAATACATACAACAAATATAGTTAAAATGGCTTACGGTAAACATTTCATATGAAAATAGTGATATGTAAATACAACTGGTTTAAAGAATGGACTTGAAACATACGGCTCGTGGGCCAGAACCGGCCCACCAAAGGGTCCAGTCAGGCCCACTGGATGATTTTGTAAAGTGTGAAAATTGCAGAGAAGTAATTCATTCCATTACCAAATTCACCATTTTAATCTCAGAGAATGTCAGTTCTGGGTTTTTCCTCTGTCCGTAACATTCTGTTTTTCCTACATGAAGCTGCCGAGAAACTCTGTGGCAGATACATTTCTGATCTTTCTGGAGAGGTTCACTGGTCTGGCCCAAATCAGATTAGGGGGATGTGGCCCATGAACTAAAATTAGTTTGACACCATTGGTTTAAAGCCATGAAATCCAAATAAGTATCATTTTACTAAAATGTTTGAAGGTCAAGTTTAATAGTAAGCCAAATATTCTGACAATTTACAACAACCTGTTAATCTTTCTCAATCTCATTTTTTCATGTAAGCAATTCAAAGGGTTGTTAAGTCAGCGTCGGCCATTGTATCTTACAACAGCAGTGATATGAGCAGAACTGAATGAAATATTTTTTTTACACATAGAAATGCACTCATTTTGATGTAAAAAGCTTTTCATGTGGAAAGTTTGTTTCATGTGTCTCTATTAGCTCCTATTCCTCAGTTAAAGAGGAGCACAATATCCTATTAACAAATGTATTCACGGTAACAGGGAGACTCAGTGGGGGTATCAGAGGTTCAAAGAAACAGTTTGACCTCACTAAGGCTTCAGTGGTCCCGTGGCCGTATAGCCTGGTTACTCTGACATCTGAATTCAGCTTCTAATCCGGCTCACTGACTCCTGCCGCTACGTTTCCGTCATCATTTCCCCTCCTGTGTCCTGTGTGCTGTTTGGGCCAGGCCTGCCGTGGGACATGTGATAGATAGTGGCTGCGTGGTTTCGTAGTTGCTGAGTTAAGAGCAGGGCTGGCCCAGGGACGGCCCAGGGACGACCAGGCTGGCAGGTAGAGGCCAACCTACTCGGATAACAGGCTGGCGTTGCCCTCCGCTGGCCATGCGGAACCCCAGCCATCTGGGACAGCAGAGCGGGGACAGTGATGGACTGATATAGCTCGCATGAATGTTGGGGAGAGATTCCTGGGCTGTGCTAATGGATTCAGGTTGAGGATTTCAGAGGGTGGGGACTTTGGTTTCTGTTGCATGTACATCAGATGGAGCCTTGACATTGTGGCCTCGTGCACTGACAAGTCCAGCCATATGGCACTTTGTAGTAAGGAATGTCCATTCTGCTGTCTTGCAATATACATTACAGTGTTTGGTGTGGCTTCATATTGACCACGGCGTTGTGTGAAGACTCAAACCACAACTGGAGTAAGGTTCTTGTGAACCATATCACAGAAAAATAATTGTGTATTGTAGAAGATTTTGGGGCTTGGCTAAACAAATTGATTCTCCAATTAAAATCAATCTTTGATTGATCTAACATTCATTATTTATGGAGCTATTAAAAATAACTTATCAAATCCGTTCACCTCTAGCAACCCTTATCCATTATTGCCCATGTCTATGAAATAATACGCTGTACTCTGTAAAGCATTTTGCAACATAATACTGTATATGTGTTTATAGAATTTCAGCACTGAAGCAACTAGTCAATTACCTTTGCTGATTATATGTTGCTGATATCATAAGCCCTTTTTTCACTGAAGACATGTTGACAGATATAAATAATAAACAGATTAATCTCTTTAGGTTTCCTACTACAGCGTTCTAAAGCCATTGTATTAAAAACGGACCCGGGAGAGTTGTACATTTACAGGAAAAATAACTCTTGATATTCTCTGAGATTAAAGGGTTGAATTTGGAATTGGAATGGATTACTTCTCTGCAGTTTTCACACTTTCCTTATTCATCCAGTGGGCCTGATTGGCAGGTTGGTTCTGGCCCACGGGCCATATGTTTTACACCCCTGCATTAGAGGAACTGCAGGATATTATATTTCCAGTCATGAGGTGAATGCCTCACATAAAAGGCTCAGACCTTTGAATCTGTGGTTAAATCACCACATGAAATAAATAAATGTATACACGATATGAGGAAAATGCGCAACATGCAAAAACGTTGTGTATATACCGATATCAATATTACTTGGGATACATGAATAGATATTAGTGTGTATTCAGTTATGCATTTTTGCTTCAGTATTCTGCTAGCATGGATCAACGTACAGAGTGTGGATGCTGCCAGGTGCTTTTGAGCAAGGCACCGTCCCTCCCCCATCTGCTCAGGGCGCTTGTCCAGCACTGGCAGCCCACTCACTTAGTGATTTCTAACAAAACAGTGTGCAAATTGTGCACAATTTGCACACTGGGGATCAAGAAACAGTATTCTTGATCAAGAATACTGTTTGGGGATCAAGAAACAGTATAAATAATAAATTTTTATTATTGAATAAAAAATTTTTTTTTTATCCTTGCCAACATTCTTTTAGTGAACAAACTGAATGTTAAACTCAATATAAAAGGCAGCACTAAAACAAGAATGTCAGTTACAGTTTAAATGTAGTTTTTGTACTGACATTTTCTTTTGACAAACACAAATTTCTCAGTGTCTTACTGCATGTGTCGCAGCCTTTCACAATGTGTTTATTTGGTCAGTTGATGTCGCGATGACCACTACAAAAACAATATATTGGGACTTATTCGTCATGCATATCCTCCATCCACAAGGATGGAATCAGAGAGGACAAGAGGTGGTGTGTTATTTTGAAGGCGAGCTGATTGCGTCAGAGGCTGATGGGGTTTTAGAGGTGAAAGGTTAAAGATGCAGCCTTTCTTTGCCAACACACAATGGGCCACAGCAGAGCAGGCTCCGGCTGTATAGGCTGCTGCTGGAAGCCTTCCCCAGCCTCAGGCTGTAATGGTCAATAAACTGTCGTGGGGATTAGCAACAGAGACCACACACTGGGGAGCTCCTTTCTTCTCTAGTGCTGGTCCATTATCAACCAACACTGCAGCCTTAGAGTATGGTCTGAAACCAGGATCAGTTCTGATCCCAGAGATGCCAACCATTAAGAGATGACAAGAAAGCAGCAGAGAAAAGATGTGTGGGAGGACTGACTGGCCAATATCGTCAGTGTGTCCTTGTGCAGACATTGGCTTTCTGTTGAAAGATCATTTCAGCGGAAAACTGACCATTTGCCAAAGCATGCTGTAGTGTTTCAGATTTGAGAGGGTTTTCCATTCAACATTTCCAATCATTTCATAACAGTATGAACGTTGAGTTGGTTAATCCGTCGCAGTGAGAGAATCGCCACACAACACTATCTAATCAACATATCTTCTCAATAATAGAAGCAGATGTCGGTAGCCACTAGGATCAATTACTCATGTCAAGCAAGTTTGAAGTCTTTACACATTCACACGTTTTCACACAAAACATTAAATTACTAGGATTTACGGACATTTTGAAAAGCATCGCTGTCACCGCCCAATGTGAGGAGAGTGCAGATTTGAGTTGTGGATGCGTCACTTTGCAACAAGTAACACATAAGATGCAAATAAGAGACTTCTGTAATGTCAATACAGTAAAAATGTACCTACTTAAAGAAGTTGGTTCAATGCTGGCTACAAGTTGGCATCAAACACAACAAAGGCTGTCATTTGAATGCCGTTTTGGGCTAACGTGAGCGCTCAAACAATCATAGCCAGATAGCAATTGGTGCCGTTCTTTTCCCTTCCCTATTTTTTCTTTCACACTCACAGCTGCTTCTACAACTGTCAAAAACAATTATTTAAAGCAGAGTTGTTACTCTGTGATTGGCCCTTGCTATTGTATAACAACTCTGATTGGTTAAGCAGGAAGGTGAGTGCCTCCAACAGTTGATTCGAGCTAGGTAGAGCATTGATTAAGATTGAGTTCTTCCTGAAAGGATTTACACTGAGATACATTTCAATGAGGAGTGACCATTTGCAAATATGTGACAGTTATACACAGCATGATAAAGTATACATTTATTAGGATAACAGCTAAATTGTTTTATGAGTGCATCAATTAATAGTTAGGTCTTACGGAAAGAATTTGCCATGAGCTACATTTGTTGAATCGGTACTTGAAGATTAGTATCTGCTCTGGTGGTATTCTATATTTTGCTGCCACCATATATATATATATATATATATATATATATATATATATATATATATATATATATATATATATATATATATATATATATATATATATATATATATATATATATATATATATATACTCACTGTATATACACACACACACAGTGAGGAAAATAAGTATTTGAACACCGTGCTATTTTGCGAGTTCTCCAAATTAGAAATCATGGAGGGGTCTGAAATTGTCATCGTAGGTGCATGTCCACTGTGAGAGACATAATCTAATTTAAAAAAATCCAGAAATCACAATGTATGATTTTTTAAACTATTTATTTTTATTTTACAGAAGCAAAAAAGTATTTGAACACCTGAGAAAATCAATGTTAATATTTGGTACAGTAGCCTTTGTTTGCTGTTACAGATGTCAAACGTTTCCTATAGTTTTTCACATAGGGATTTTGGCCCACTCCTCCACACTGATCTTCTCTAGATCAGTCAAGTTTCTGGGCTGTCGCTGAGAAATACGGAGTGTGTTCTCCCTCCAAAGATTCTCTATTGGGTTAAGGTCTGGAGCCTGGCTAGGCCACACCAGAGCCACTTCTTGGTTCTCCCGGGTCATTGTCATGTTGGAAGACCCAGCCTCGACCCATCTTCAATGCTCTAACTGAGGGAAGGAGGTTGTTGCCCAAAATCTTGCAATACATGGCCCCGGTCATCCTCTCCTTAATACAGTGCAGTCGCCCTGT
>NC_048411.1:9283676-9284203 GCF_013103735.1 Etheostoma cragini | reverse complement strand
CCCCCCCAAGCATGATGCTACCACCCCCATGGATGGTGTTCTTGGGATGGTACTCGTCATTCTTCCTCCTCCAAACACGGTTAGTGGAATTATGACCAAAAAGTTCTATTTTGGTCTCATCTGACCACATGACCTTCTCCCATGTCTCCTCTGGATCATCCAAATGGTCATTGGCAAACTTAAGACGGTATTAAGACGGTATATCAGGTATTTGTTTGAAAGCGCCTTCCCTTTTCCAATGCCGGCTTCTAAGTTAGTTCTGTGTAACAAACCATCTGGTGCATCAGCCTCACTCATAACATGGTGCCTAAATTGAAAGCTGGCAAACATATTTTGGCAGTAAAACATAATTGGGACAAAATTTAAGTACATAACCATTAGCCAACTGAAATTATTGACTCAAGATTACAGATTAACTTCAGTTCTTTTTTCTTTGTTACTTCTCCCTCAGCGCTGCAGTGAAAAAAGTGAAGTGTTCACTTGTGATCTTTTTGTAGATCTCACTTAAAAGCTGTGACATAGCTCAG
>NC_048411.1:9280612-9283666 GCF_013103735.1 Etheostoma cragini | reverse complement strand
AGACATTCATCCTTGTCTTGGTGCGTGTTTGTATGGTATACGTCAATAGAAGTGTGTGTCTGTTCAGGGGAGGGCAACTGAGGCACGTGTGTGTCGGAACAGAGCTTGTGTGTGTTGGTGTATGCTCTAGGGAGAACATATGCTGGTGTTGACTGTGGGGCAGGAGTGGAGGTAGTAGGGGGATGGGGGGTGGGGGGGTAAGCTGGTAAGCTGGCGTGTGTCGGGTCAGGGGTCTACAGCTGTTGATAGCAGGGTGGTACACGGGTAGGGGGGCTGATGCCCCAACAGCCCACACTCTGCACCCGTCTGGATGTGAGTGATGGAGCTGTCCGAGCGCCATGTAAGTGAGAAGTAGACGCTGTGTCTCCAGACGGCGGCGCACAGATGGCCAGGCTGCTGATGGAGGCAAGATTGGGGGTAAAAAAGGGTACAAAATAAAGCTCAGACAGCAAGAGGGTAACCAATATGTAGCAAACGGATTGTTCTGGGGTTACAGTTAAACCCGTGTGGTGGTCAGATGACACATCGGACACATTAAAAATCAAATGTGGTCCTCTCAGTGCGGTCCCCCTCTATTTATGATGCACTTTGTGTAATATTTATAAATCGTAGAGTAAACTCTGAATCAATCAGATTGCCTTTGGGAAGCTATTAAACTAAAATCATTTTAATGAAAGAGTTTGATAGCTCCTACTTCAATCCTTTCTCTAGGTTTGTGGAAGATTGCACATATAAGAAGTGCACATAATGGAAAGACCACTCAAGAAAACGACTTTCTTCAAACTTAAGCATATCATTTTGGACCTTATTTTTTACCACATCTGTGACAAAACGTTGTCAAAGCTAGAGCACAAAATAAATATGTCACTAAAAGCTTGAAGACAAAACTTGCTTAAGATGTCCACTGTGGGCCAACTACAATCATTAAATCTGATAAAAGTAATTTAATTAGTTTTGATGCTCACCTGGATTTTTACATTCATTTAGCTTGGGTGGTGTAGCCCTAAATTGCTTGGGTGCTGCACCTTGGCGTTATAATGGCTGGCTGGCTGCTAAATCCAAATCCTGGTCCGGTGGGAAACTTTCAACTCCTCTGGAATTTTCCGATAGGTCTGGCCTTAGTGTCCTGCATTTGAATGTTCATTGTTTAATGCCTAAGTTAGACCAAGTAAAAATCTGGGCCACACAGCAAAAACTTACATTTTGGTCTTGTGTGAGACCTGGGTCAAAAAATAAATTCCGGATAATGATGTTGCAATCGCGGGATTCAATGTGTTTCGTTCTGATCAGAGAAGTAAGGGAGGAGGTGTGGCAATCTGAATCAAATAGCTCCTTCCTCATTAATTGAGTTGCAAAATCAGACCAAACTGCATGTTCTTATTTCACATATTGAATTTAAGTCCTACCTTAATCAAACATATCAACATATCTGCGATTTTCATTTATTTCTTTGATTGCTTATTCCTGTCCATCCCTGTCTGTCTGTTACTTGTTGTCTGTTAACGTGTTTCCTCTATGTGCTGCCTTCTTGGCCAGGGCTCACTTGAAAAAGAGATTGTAATCTCAATGTGATTCTTTTACCTGGTCAAATTAAAATTGAAAAAATTGTAGCCCTGGGAAAGCCCTGTTATGGTATGACATAGAAATGGTCGCATTTATAGGAACAATGTTAAAAGTGTGCTTTTTTACTACCTCCAACTTATCTTATCTATCCGAAAGCTCTAGGGTTAAGATTTGGTTAGGTTTAGGCAAACAAAAACTTCTTGGTTAAAGTAAGTGAACGATTGCCATGTTTAAAAGGAACCATTATCGACTCATGCATAGAGTGGTTATCTCTGTCAATACGAGACACAATGTATTAAGACCAAGCTAAGATCAGGTAGATACACAAAAAAATGTAATGGCTCCTGAATCATTAGCCGGTTTAAACCAGAGCTGGAGTGACCTCCTAGATTAGATTAGATAGATTGTATTGGGAAATTCCCGTGCTACAGCCGCAAAATATAAGACACACATACAGAATATACAATAAATGATAAATAGGATAGATTACAAGTGAAACTATTGAAAAATAAAGATAAAAAATGGTAAAGAAAGAATGTACACATGTTTATGGTAATGGTGTCTGCTGCAAATTAAGATGTGGGTTTGACTGGAACCTCTGTATAAAATAGGCCCTCAAGATTATATAAAAATGCGGGAGCCACCTTATTTCAGTTATATTAAACTTTATTGGTGCTTATTACCGACCAATTTATTAATTAATCCATCAAATTACCACAAAGTAATGGCTCCAAAGTCAACCTCGGGGCTCCAGCATACTTTCCACAATCTGTCCTCTGTCTTTCACTTCTAATCTCAGTTTGAGTTCAGTAAAGGGGTGAACAATGCTGAACAATAAGAGACATCACTTTACATCACTGCTAATGCCTAGTTGTAAACTGTTGAATATTTACATGGGTTTTTCCTGCCTCAGAATGGATTTATGGGGGAGGGGGGGAGAGGACTATGCATGATCGGTCCGCGTGCAGTAAAGATGTTACCGTATTTGATAGAAATCTATATTCATAGGACTGTTGTTTCTCGAAAGTGTCAATTACGTTTTGAGTAACTGAAACCCCAATAAAAAAAAACTGAATTAAAAAGTCTGGTACAGCCAGATTCTGGACGGTAAAACTGAGATTAGCGCTCCTTCCAGTTTATGTTTTGCTTTTGTTTTGGTATATTGCTAATTTATAAAGTCAAAGAGAATTTGAATTGCTGGTGTTTTTCCTTGAGGCCCCCCCCAAGGAAAAATTTCTCCTAAACAGGAAAAACCCTGATGACTAAAGTATTCAATCTGCACTCTCTCTGTGCACATACACGGTAGATACAAAATGTAATATCCAAAAGATTTTTCAAATGTACTTGTAAAAATGGCATAGTATATATTAAAGTGCAGTTATCATGCATGCCAAGGATGAAGGAGCAGAAGGGATCTAATGGCGTTTTTCCACTGCTGGTAACAGCTTGCCTCGGCTCGCCTCGGCCCGCCTCGGCTCGCCTCGGCCCATT
>NC_048411.1:9257280-9280512 GCF_013103735.1 Etheostoma cragini | reverse complement strand
TAATGGAAAACCAAAAAAAGCGAGTAGACCCGAGGCGAGTCGAGTAGATACCACGCAGTGGAAAACCGCCATAAGTAGAGTTCAGATGGGGGACTTCTTGGGGACAAAGACAAATGTATGTATGTGTGGTTCCATTCTATTATTAAAAAATAGAATTAAACTGAATTTAATTGGTTGTACTGTCCCTCATGGTCCACAGTGTATGCATATATGCATCTTGAACCTCTGAAATATTGATTGTGTGTACAATGTTGAGACAATTTCAGAGTAACCACATCTCTCCCTGTGAAAAACCGCTAACATATGTACCTTCATTTTCTTTTCTTTTCTCCCCCAGGCTTTTACAGCGACCATCCATTGGAGTCTGAACAGAACGATAGCATGGGTGAGTTTACAAACTCATTTATTCTCACAAAGCATTTATTCTCAGATGTGAACTAAGGATACAGCTTAGTGTGCATCTTCTGTTTAGTCTGCATGTAGCAGTCTGTCTTAATTGACTAAACTTCTTCACATTCTGTCTTCATGCTTTAGTCATTGAATTGCCCTATAGCACGGCCCCTATGTATTACCCACGGCCCCTATATATTACAGCCTGATGGTGTCTGGAAAGAAAATCTCTGTTCTACAGTCTGGATTTCCTTCCAGCCATTAAAGAAAATCATTAGATGATAGCTCCATCTAGTGGTAATGTAGAGTTGTCGTTTTATTGAAAGGCTTTTAATTTCCTGTGAAATCCACAAGAGGGGAGTATTACCTCGATAATAACGGAGGCACATTTTCCATAAGCATCTGTCCGCTGGCTCTTAAGCAGTAACATGGAAAACAAGAGGGTACATATTAAATGTCTACAAGCATTTACACATTTATAACTGGTTCATTATGGTTTGTTTTAGGAAGAAAAACACATCTCACTGTTTTGTTTTTCAGTTTCATTTGATGGCCTCTGTCTGTGTAAATGTGAGTGGTCAGAGAACATGACCTCAAAGTGAAGGGCTAACAGTTTCATGCTTGTCATCAGAAGTGGTTTTGCATCCCAGTTAAATGCAAAAACCTAAAATGTGAGATGTTCAAAATATTACAAATGTGTGAATCTTGGCCCAGAGAATACTGGTAGCAAAGGCCAAGGGGTGAGGCAATGGTCCAATGTTAAGTTCCAGGTTCAGGCGAAGTTCACTCGGGACTCCCGTGGCTGCCATCACAGTGCCAGGTGGCACCACGGGAGGGTCAAGGGTCGGACACAGTTCAGAAAACCCCGACCTCGCCGTGACTGTGCTGACCTGATTGTGTGCAGCTCGCCGGCCTGGGCTTTCTCATCGCTGCTTGTATAACTTGCAAGAGGAGAAAAGGAGAGGTCGCTAAGAAGTAGAAGGAAGCCGGAGAGGAACTATTAAACCTGTGCACACAGTGAATGGCTGCCATTGTTGCCATGCTGCAGGAGGAGGCGTGGATTTATGAGGCCGAGCCTGATTGGGTTGTAAACTTGACAAGGTGGGCTAGCGGCTGCAGCCACTCACGCTCTCTGTTGGCCCTATTCTCCTCCCAGGATGCCTCGGTGCAGGCACTGGGTAAGGGTGATACTGGGGTCAAGGGGGGCTGAGTCAGGGATCCTTAGGCTTGTAAATGCTCTGACAGGGGTGGGAATTCAGAGACCTCCATTCAGTGACCAAAAAACCCAGGTCAGGGGCCAAATAGCTGAGTTAGCAACAGCTGTTTTCAACACAAGCCCTGTAGATGTAGTCCTAACATTCACTGTGGCACTTCAAATGAGAAAGTTAGTCATTTTCCTCAAACACCATAACCTGATTGTTTTCACCCCCGAAACTTGGAACATCCATCGCCATCTTCAATGAATCTGCAAATGTTCATTTAGTGGGGAATGATGTGTGATTCTTGAGTTATAAACCTATGGGAGTGCAGTTTCGTGGGCACAGATGTAGCTCTTTGCGGGGGGGGGGGGTTGTAAAGCAGGATTCTGTACGGGCTGTAGCTGCACACTTGTTCACTCGCACATCCATTTGGATCAATGATGTGAATAGTTGTTTAGGCTTGTGTTTGTTTCAGATAAAGTTCAATTAAAGTCTCTTGAAGCAAATAAGTTGTACCCTTCATATAAACCATGTTTCGGGACCTGTATCAGGAATTGTTACACACACAAACACACACACACACAAAGTCGAACTACACGGCTGACCAGTGGCTGCTGAGCAGGTCACCATTGGGGTTATCAGGGCTCTTCTGTTCCATGGTTGATCATTACCAGCTGCGGATGGGACTTTCTCTTCTGGGCTTTGCCCCTGGAAGGTTTGACTGAACAGAGCTACATGCACATTTCAGTTCTGTGCAGTAAACTTGAACAAGCATCTCATGGGAAATGTACACAGTAGACATGGAAATATAGGTTACATAGTAGATGGTGTAGATACCTTCCAGAGTTTCCCACAGAACAGTTGTTTAGCCTCGTGGCAAGTGTCTTCTTTTTTTTAAGGAGGGCCCGGCTTAAAAACACATCACAAATATTTCCCAGTGGCTGAGGCCTGGTGTGGGGCAACTTGGGCCCAGTTGACCACCAGGCTTGCAGTACACTGGGGGGAAACCCCGCTCTGGAATAGTTGAATACCATGGCCAACTGGTTCATGAATGTGGATGATTGCAACCAGTTAATAGAAGGTATTTAAGTTGTGATATGCCAGGACAAGACTTGATTTTGATTAAATCATGTCTTGGAAGAATATGTCATGAAACCCACCTCCGTTAATCAGCACAAGCAGCCAGGCCTCCTTCAGCACTGCATGTTGCTGGCCAGAAGGGGGCAGTAGATCCTTGACAGACCTATATGCAATGTATGCTCCCACAAGCCACCTGGACCCAGTGAACTCAACGACCATATGGAACTACTTGGCCAGAGCCCAGCACATGCCTTTCCTTTGTCCTCACATAACCGGGCTTCAACTTCATATGCCTAAAAGTCATTTCATAACACCAGGTTTTCATTTTCCTATGTGCTATGCAGCAGAGAAGTGAAACACTTGACGCCGCTTTAGATGCCTCTCTTTGTTCCTTTGTGGTGTGTTTCTCCTTTTTTTTTTTTTTTTTTAAGTGGATTTCAGTGTAAGCCTAAGGGCTGTGTTTCACTCAAGTAAATGTATATATAAGCGGATGAAAAATGAAAAGCCACTAGTAGCCTTTTTCTTTCACTTGATTTTCCTTTTCTACTCCCATGGGTGCCCCAGCTCTTTGCACTCGGAACTTGGCGTCATTGCTACAGTGTTTAGAACCTGCTGCTGCTGACCGCCGTGCTTTATCATTTTAGCCTTTTAATAATTCATGATTAGCCTAGATTTGATCCACGTCCCTTTTTTCACTCGCTTGATTCAACTAGCGTTGGCGTTAGACTCAGGGTCAGCCTGTGGAGTGCTTCCAGGTCAGGGAGAAGTGGGTCACGCTGTTCCCGGTGTCGGTGCCTATAACTTCAGTGTGTTATGACAAAGCCCGACTCCACAGGGATAAACAAGCAGACTTTTGTGTGGCCCTAATATGTATTTATGTGTGTGTATGTATGTATGTATGTATTTATGTGTATGTATCTCTCTCTCTCTCTCTCTCTCTCTCTCTCTCTCTCTCTCTCTCTCTCTCTCTCTCTCTCTCTCTCTCTCTCAAACAGTATCCGTCCACTGCACACAGGCCTCTGTAGATATAAGGCTTTACTCAAAGCGGCACCACTTCACTGACATTTTATGAAGTCATTCACTTATTTATTCATAGATTAATCCCTCATTTAAAGTCAATACTGCATCAGTTTCCCAGAACTCTAAAAATGAAGGCTTTATTTTACAGAGTTCTTGGTTGTTTTTCTTAGTTTCTTAATAAGAATTAATTTCAAAAAGCAAAACATTACAATTCATGCCATTACATATTGGTTTCTACATTTGTGTTCAGTTGTTTAGTACTAGCTGACTGTACAGAAATGTACAATAATTTAACTATAAATCAATCAACAATGATATATCAAGTAGTTATTTCATTAAATGCACTCCAACTATTAGTATAATAGATTTATTTTACACCTTAAGAGTTCTATCTTTATGACCATCACCGTCTGTGTGTTGAAAGTGGAGGAAAGGTGTTGGTTTGCGCTTTATTAAGACAGCTGGAAGACAAGAAGTGACCCAGGCTGCTTCTCAATCTCCCCTCCAACACTTTTCCACTGTAAAAAAAACAACATGCAACATGCGTTTTGGGTGTGCAATGGCTGGAAAACGTCAGTGTGTTTGAAATTTCCCAGCATGTTAACCTAACCTTACAGGGCAATTACTGCAAGATTATTTCCATATGTGTATATCTCCTCCAATTACACACTGAAATGGGGTTACGAGGATGATTAACTTTCCAACAACCATGGGCACAGATTGTTTTACTTTTAAATAGAATATATATATTTAAGTGGCTTTATCTGAAGCAGAATTTACTGCGTTTCACTTGTGTTATATTTGAGTTATTGTACATTTGGGTGATTGTATTGTAATTATAACAGTCGCAGGTACCCCACAGCAGCCTGTCTGTCTTTTAAAATTGCCATTGACAGAGTTCCCCCTGGCCTTAGAATAAAATACGGTAGTTTGGGGGAGTTCCTTTAGACACTCAAAGTTTGGGAATTTTAGGTCAGGGGTATCACAGTACACACAGAAGAGTAGCTTCACGGAACACAGCCAACATGATTTTCCAGCTTGTTTAACACATTTTCTTTTGCTGTAGTTGATTTTCAGCTCAAGTGAAGCGCAAAGCAGACAACATTAACAAATGAGAACAGAATACAGTTTTGAGGTCATAGAATCGGTCACTCTTGGAAATTGAAAATCCGAGAAAAGTCATGGAATTACCATCTGGGTCCTGGTGGGAAGTCTGCCTTAGGCAACAAGCTGGACCCCTACCTCTGCGCTTTGGATGAGGATGGCCAACACTGAGGCTAAATTCCACAGAACAATCTGGTGATTAGCCATATATAACGGATATTGTGCTAATTCAAAAGTTCCATACTTTTGATGTATTTAAATAACAATATTTAGACCCCTATTTCACAGTATAATACAAGAAAAGGCTACAAACAGATAGATAAAATACTTACACATAACCACTGTCAGACATCGGATATTTTGCCAAACAACTTTTTACTTGGATGGAATTGGTGCAACGATGTAACGCTATGAAACCGAAGCGTGACACACAAATTCACAAACATGTAGAGAGATTAACAGGCAGACACACAGCCAGTGGTGGGCAAGTTACTTCCAAAATGCAATACATTATAGATCACTAGTTTACATTTGAGAGTAATTAATAAACACAATATTACAGTCTCTGAACTGTAATGCATTAGACTTGAGTTACTTTTGCCCAAATAACAGCGGAAGTTTGACTTGGCAGCTAGTTTGTGGATTCCACCACTGGATCAATAAAGTATCCTCCTTATCCATTTTAATACATCACAGATTATTCAAAATATATTGCATAATTAATATAAATATGCAAAGTAACTGCAGCTATAATATAGATAAGTAAAAAAAATGTAAAGTATCTTTTACAGTTGTATTACAAGAACACAATTGTTGTAAAATGTGTTTTGCACTTGAATAAGAAAGTAATGTTGCTTAGTTTAAAACAGTCCAAAGGAAATGGTAAATTAGTGTGATTAAAACTCACTATCTACATTATTTACTGTACTTGATGAACAGCTGGTATGTGAAAAGGTATATAACTTTATTTGTATAACAGTATCTTAGTTTTACTGAGAACATCACAGGAAGTGCTTTTATTTTAAAGTAGCCTACACAGAAGTTTTCTGTTTTGTACTCTTGCTAGCTTTGAGATGAACGTGAGACACTAGATTCAGAACCAAGGGTGTAAGGCTCTCCTCTCTAAGCGAAGCTCCCATTTTAATGCTACCAAGCCATCACCCGCCGTTAGCGTCCCATTGACAGCAAACAACTTTACATCTGAAGGGTTTCAAGACTTGTTTATTTCTAAAGAAACATGACAATGTTTAAAGGCTCCATTGCCTTGTATCAAACGTTATGGCTCCGTAGGAGATGTTTTTGGAAAAATAGACTTATGTGTCATAACCAAGCGACTTACCGTATAGTTAACAAATCATTGTCTTGTCAGGAGAAGCACGCAGACTGTTTGGAGTCTCATCAGCTGTTTAGGTTTATTTACTAATGTTAACTAACATGTTTGTTAGCAATAATTAGCCTGTACCTATGTTATCTCCTAAGATGTACACGACCAACGCTCTCCGTCTCTACTCATTGGGAATGATTGAGAAGAGGTAGACTTACAACTTTCAGACACGTTGTCCACGTCACAACTACATTGTCAAGCTCAGTTGGAGGCTGCGCAGAAACTCCAGCAGCCATCACCGGAAAAGTGCTTCTATTTTGCTTCACCGGTCTCTGTCCAGAACAACTGTATCTGTTGGTCCACTTCTTTAAATGTCTATGTGCAAAACATGTCCATCAAGCTTAAGTTGTTCACTTTTAGGTTTGTAAAACTGCAACATATTAAACAGTAAATGGTCACAGTAAAAGACGAGCGTTTTTGGTTGTTATACGAAGCCTTTCCACTGCAGGCATAGTAACTCTTCAGTCTCCACGGCTGATTAAATGCAATGGTATTCACGTGTAGCAAGCCTTAAAAATAATTCCCGAAATGTCTATTGTGTCGGCAGCTCGGACACACTGCTGTCCGCGCTGACGTACCGTCACCTGTTGGGACACAGATAATGTCCCTACCTGTCTGGTTCTGGCTCTGACAGCGGAAACAGTGACAGAAAAGCACCTCACTTAAACACAGCATAATACCTCCTGAAAATATTATCTGTCTCGCAAATGTGTCAGTCTCTGCAGTCATCTCTGTCACACTCCAATGGAAGTCGAGTGCAGATTTGAATCGCGCATGTGTCACTTTGCGACAAGTAGCCTACAAGATGCTAACGAGAGACTTCTGTAATGTCAATGCAGTAAAATTGGACCTACAAAGGTCCAAAGGTAAAATTGGACCTACAAAGTGAGTTAACTGCTGGTACAAGTTAGCATCAAACACAACAATGGCTATCAGTTGAATGGTGTTTTGAGCTAACGTTAGTAATCAAACCATCATAGATAGCTAAAATGTTTTTTAATGATTCACATCTTCTAATATTGTTTGTAATGCCGAAAGATTATTATTTTATGGATTTTCTCAAATTTCAGTACGACATGTTATGCCGTAAACCATTTAAATCTGAGCATGCGCGATTTAAATCTGCACTTACCTCGGGGAGTGACAAGCTCAACCATTGAATACAGCAACAGTAAATAACACTCTGGGCTTTTCTTTTCCTGTGAAGAAATGTTTTGCGGTGTTGGTGAATTCTTAAAACAAAACCTCACTAAATGCTGCATTAAATGAATTGTACCTCGTGTTACTGAGATTTTAACAAGTATAATATTACTGAAATTTAAGTAGTACTGCGTTATATTACTGCGTTACAGCAAAAATAAATAGGTTACTGTAATTGCGCTACTTTTAACAACACTGCAAACAGCTGACAATCTGCAGGTGGAAGTGGTGGAGACAGGCTCGGACACACGCCGTGGGCCGCTGTGGACTTCTCTCAGTCCTGCAAGCGGTTTAAGGAAAGTGGCTGCATGTATCCAACAATGCACAACACATCAACAACGGTACAAGCCTACAGCTGTCCGCCGACACGGAGTGCGGAAAGTGTTTCAAAGCCTCCCGGGCGGGTGACCTGAGACTCCGTTTCCTGCTTGTCAGTCAACGGTTAATCATCCGTTAACAATTTCATTGGGCTTTCTTTTTGGAAGGCCGTCTGCCAAAAGTTGCCCCTTGCTAGATAATTAATTAGCCTGAGTTAAATGCTAGCCATCCGTAAACAGGAGGTGGCTAGTGTGTGCGCGCCAGTGTTAATCCGTTTGTGTGTTGGCCCCCACATTTGGCAACTGGTGGGTGTTAATTTCAGACCCTGCATAGTACTATGAAACAGTAGCCATTTAATTCACTTTGTAAATGTAAGAGATCTTGAATGAAGAAGTTTCAACGTCTCCACGATAGAGTTTTGTTTAGTTGGTTTTTCAACAGTACTATGAAACACAGAAAACAGAAGTGTTATTGCTTGGGGGATTTATTTATTTTACTAAGGTATGTTGTTAATAATTTGCATAGTTATATTGTCCTTTGCTGTTCCGCTTATACAGGTTTTTCAAACGTAATAAAATATATCTTCTGTTTTACTCAAATCCCCCCCCCCCCCAAAAAAAAAAACAAAAAAAAAAAACAAAAGGGAAAAAAAAATCAAGGTATAAAACTAAGGTATAGTTTTAGTTATTCATTACTCTTTAAAGGAAATAAGTTTTAAATGAATCCTAAGGTACATATTTTGGATAGCACCGTTATGTAACCCAGATAATATAACACAAATACACAGCTTGGGAAGTAAACAATGCCACTTTATTATCATAAAACATATTTTCCAACTGTATACCCCCCTTTTCATTGTTGTTGCTATGAATGTGTAAAGGGCCAAGTACCAACGACTAACAATTGAAATAATAATAATAATAAAAAACAGTATAGTCCCAGCAATTATCGCTTATATAATTACAAGTTGGCATATCTAAACAAAATCAACAATCACTAGTCATATGCCTTTAGACCTTAGCTAATGTAAGCAATTAATTGCGATTAAACAAAGAAACTGCAATATTGTAAAAAAAGACAAGACAATTATGTAATAATTACAGGCCTAGTATCAAGATTAATTATATAGAAAAAAATATTGAATTTGTAAAATATTGGTATCCGTATCATCAGTTTCAAGAATCCAGTATCAGTCAACATATAGTTGAATAAGAAATTCATCACACACTCTGAATTCTAGTCAAAGATACAGTATGTAATTGCTGTTTGTTAATATGGTAGACTTTTCAAGTCAGTATGCACAGCTGGATTGTCACTTAAACGTAATAACAACAATAAGACAGGTTGTTTTCTGTTGCTCATTACTCTAGATTTCGTGTAGGGACACTATGCACGTGATGTCACGCTCTACTCTCGAAAATTAGTAACGCCATTATAGACGGCGGAAGAGCTATGCTGTAGGCAGACGGCAAGCCAAGTGCGTATGTTTGTCTGTGTTCTCATATACACGATCGTCAGTAATCCTCACCAACACAAGCGTGTGTATGTATTGCCTTTCTGTTAAATGACTGATAAATAATAACTGTAGCTTCACCAGCTAACTGCTGTGCTAACAGCTGTTACTGCTAACATGTCAACCCGATGATGACCCACATAACTATCATTGGTTGTTCAATGACCCAGTTAGCTACAATTCCCAAAAAGAAAGCCGTTCCCTCGATCATTTAACTTAACACACATACAAAAATATTGGTTAAATTAAAGATGATATGGTGCAGAAACTAGCTCCGAAAAGGTAAGAAAAACAAGCTAAATGCAAGTCTGCGGAGCTCCTACATATAATCACAGATTATTATCATATAGAGCTCAACAGTCCTGCCCCTCCTCCGAAAGGCCTTGGGTTCCAGAAGTGAATTTCCCATTCATTTCTCCCATTGACATCTGGAAAAAATCTTCATAAAAAGCGATTTTGATCATGCCTTAGGCTAACCAGCTACCACATTATAAATATCAACATGTCATTTCATGTGAAAAAACAAACAGAAAATCTAAAAAAGTAAAAGGTACAAGACTGTGTACATATATTCATTATTGAACGAAGGATCCACTCATCCCATAAACCACCGCGCATCACTGAATGAAGGAAGCTAACGTTTGTTTAGCTAACTGCTAATTTGGCTAACCGCTAGCTGAGACAGCATGTGATAACTTTAAAAGACCCTCAAAATAAAACCTGAAAATAACTGTTAAATATATATAACACTTGTTTTGTCAGCTCTAGCCTGCTTTCCCAGTGTTTAGTTTGAGTTAAAAATTGTTTAGACTGAATCAAGTTGTCCTCTAGCGGTTAGCTGTTAGCTTAACTAACGTTAGCTTGCTGGTGGAGGCTAACGCCAGAAGCATGGGAACAGATGGTGTCGTAAATCCTCGTAAAACAAGATTCTCCTCTTGCGCATGCTCACGGGTACCGGCAGCTCCCCCTCCTCACCAACATGACTTCCACCAATCAGAGGCATCACTTTATGGCTTATACCCCAGTTGTCAATGGAGAAATTGCATTTTATTTGTACTTCCAGAACCCGCTGTGGGTAGGACTGTTGACCTCTATACACTCCGTGATTTACTACATGCATTAACGTGTGATAGGTAATTAACTAGAGCTAGGATGCATTCAGACATCCATTAGAAAACGGTATGTGGGTAGCCACAACCGACCATGTCTGCTAAAACATAGGCTACTTGTTATATTCATCTTTTCTTAAGTAAAGAATATGTGATATTACAAAATAAACCCTACATTGATGTCTTATCTTTGCCATTATGAGGTACCTTCCCCCTGCCCTTAGCGTAGCATTGCGTACCTGTAACCCAGCCAGCTACAAAGAACTGGTAAAGCATCCGAACTTGTGAGATCAGCACCAATGCATGGAGATACCCCGTCTAACACATAGTTGTACAGATTCTGTGGCCTGAAGTCAGGCAGACTGAAAACCGAGGAAGTGAGAAGGTAATCCAATCCCTCTATCTCCAACTTCTCCAAATATTGCTCTTTCTGAGCACCTACTAGATGCCCCACCTCGACCAATAACAGCACAACAACTTATTATTCAATAGAAGAAGCCCTAAAGAAGAAGTTTTTATTTTTATAGTTTATTTAGAGTTATTTATTTTACACTGATTGAAACTAATGCAACTTTCTGCTCGTCTACACTGTTGTGCTTCCGGTGATTCTACCTTCTGTCATGGCGTGGTCGTGGTCATGTATTTGCAAAGGGTCTTAGTAGTGTACTAAAAACGAGGTTGACATTGTGATACCTAAAACTCTAAATTAGCTTTGAAAACTGGTCAGTTGTAATGAAAGGAACATTTGATTTACCCAAATAGTATTCACTTACAACTAGTGGTTTCCTGTAAGAGAGTTTAAGTTTTATTTACCCAAATTTTGGGTTGTCAGTGACATTTCTGCCTCTACACTAATGCCTTGGAGGTAAATCTCTCTTGTTTGTTTTGCTAACCGCATCGAAAATGCCAGTTAAATAATCAGCAACAACATTTCTCCCGGATATAAGTGTCCTTGTTAGTCTGGATAGTCTACAGACCTCACTGAACGATGTCCTTTGGAACTACTTTTTACTGAAGAAATGGTCCCTATGAACTGTTTTATTAGTGAGACAGAATTCCTTTAAGGAGATGTTGCTATTGAGTTTTTTAAATATCCACATTTTTCAATGGTGCGAGCACCACACATGAAAAGCCATTCCCTTTTATTATATTGGAACTCAAATCCTGGACAAATTAAACCAAAACTAACCACATTTCTTGATAGCACTGTTGCCAAGCAAGAAACTATATTTTTATCTCATTTGGATGAACTTACCCGTTACAAACCACGGCAACACTGCAAATTGGTGGTACATATAACTAATGAATCTGGACCCTATGCCAATATATCCTGTATGGTGACACCAGTACATTGCACACAATATGCTTGTATTTACCACCTTAGGACAGTATCCATGGAAAACTTTACCTTAGTTTGTTACATTACCATGTTGTATCAAGACTTGGGGTACACATGCATTGCCCGCGTTGAACCTAACGGCCAAATGGATATTGAAGTGTTTGAACCGCAGTCTGCATTCATTGATCAGTGAGTTATTCTCAAGTAAACCCACCGACAGCAATGAATGTTTATTGCAGCCTTAAGAGTGAACGCCTCCTCAGCGTCACAGCTGATGTGGTGTCTGCTGAAAGGAGTCGGGGCGATTCCGGCCAACTGAAGATCACAGGCATGTCCGCCCGCAGATTGTGGTTCTGCTTTTTGCTCTGCATGAGAGCAGAACTGAAATATTTTACATCGTATGGTTTCCAGAGATTTATGTGCACGTGGTTTCCCCCAGAAAAGTTTTTCTTTTTTTCACGAGGCTCCAGCTCGGACCAGTCACAGACTGATGGCAGAATTAATGTAGAGCCTGTGATAAAAGCCAACTGGAGATTTGAAAATACTATGTCAGTTTCCAACCAACCCGCCCCACTGTAACTGTAGTTTAAAAACGTCTTAAAAATTCATTCAAAAAGAAATCCTAGTGGCGTAGGCCCGGTGTGGGGCAACTTAGGCCCAGTGGGTCACCGGGCTTGGGGGAACCCTGGTTCATGTGTGTTGTGGCGTCCCTCAGGGTACAGTCAACGGTCAATGGTTTTGTTTAGAGATTAAACTCACCGACAGCGTTGAATGTTCACCGTGGGCACCCTTGGTTTGATTGGTGGCAGCTATTTTGATGGCATAGAAAATCAACGTATAATTAACCAAAATCAAGCTACCCAGTTTATTTTTTTATCTCTTTGTTGTTGTAGTTGGACTCAAACAAGTCGAAAATCCCAGAAATGCTTGCATGTCACTCGCCTGTGATTCCCATCCAAACCACATACATTTTAAATGTCTGCAATTCAAATCTAAACATGTATTTTGTGTATTTCTGCAAAGCGTGCTGTGATGTCAGACCTGTCAAGTGTATATTTCCTTCTCAGGTTTGAACAAATGGTTATTACAATGGAAAAATGCTAACTTTGTAATGCTAACTGTCACCCAGAAAGACGAGCTAGATATAGCTGCGTGCCGTGAGTATCACAATTCTCTGTGTGTGTGTGTGTGTGTTTGTGTGCTTCCGTGTTTTTCTTGGCCCTTGCGGAGCAACACCATGCCAAGGTGTGTTCCCATCCATGTAGACGTGGAGATCCAAAAAACGTTTGAAGAGAAGCCAGCAGGAGTTTGGAGAGGCTGTGATGCAAATGTTTCCTTAAATAGCCCTGCAGACGCGGCAAACGCCATCATCGTTGTCATCATCCTCACCTTCTGCAAAACTACAAACAGAGCTCTCATCTGTCTCCGCCGAGCCTGTTCCTTTTTACCTTCAGCCTGCAGCAAGAAGAAGAACAAAAAAAAAGGGGGGGATGTTAAATGGCATGAATAAAGGGGAAAGAAGACGAGGTGAGTCGAGCTCAAGGAGGGAGGCGAATTGGCGATTAGAGAGCGCTGCTGTGCCCCACAGTTTGTAACTAGTGCACTGCAGTGTTGAGCTAGTTAGAGATTAGTGTTCTTTCACCCTGCGCTGAACCTCAGCTACTGCTCTGGGAGTGCGCCTTCCTGTGTTCGCCTCTTTGAGGTTGGAAAATCATGCAGTCATGTTTTATTAATGCTCCCTCTCTGTGTCGGTCTTTCCTTTTCTGTCTGTCTCTCCCCCTTTTTTGCCTGCTTCCCTCAACACAAGAAAAGATTTGGAACACTGTATTTTGTTTGTTGTGCATCCTCTTTTCACTTAACATGTTGGAGTTTTATGCATGTTTTTTTCTTTTCTTTTGAGGACATACTGAAACCTGTTAGGGAGGTAGTAAATATATGATGCAACTCATTGTAGAGGTATTTGTTGCAGTTCTGCAGGATGTGTGTTATGGAAAATGAAAGAATTGGATCCAGAGATTTTTCTGTGTTCTCTAACCTCTCAGAAAAGAGCCACTCGCTCCTGCTTTCTTCAATAATGAATGATCACTTTGGTAATGGAGAGGCAAAATTCACTTTCTCCTGCTCTGACACAGTTCACTGACCTTGCAGAAGACGTCATTATTGCCACAATAATCGTTGTCACCTTCAATCAAAAATAATCAATATACTGTTAGACAAAGGCTTCTGAACAAATGGATAAATAATTTGCAATAGCTCTTTTGTGACGTTGATATTCCTATTTTAATGCAGTCATCCCCCCCCCCCCCCCCCCCCCCCCCCCCCCCCCCCCTCTGTGTTTCCACTCACAGACAAGGTGGAAATTAATGGGTTTTTTTTTCAGTTCCTCTGGCTCAGGCTTCAATGGCTTCCCTCTTTGGCGTTTGTACTGCTTGGCTGCATGCCCCACACACACACAGAGACTTTTTCATTCTCAAATATCTCTTCCCCCACTTATTTTTTATTTTTTTTCATCTGACTTGACTTCCCCCTCTCCCGGCACTTGGGAGAACTTATGGGAAATGTATGTTAACTTGCTGCACGCACAATGACTTATTCATCCGTTTGAGGCGTGGCCGTACACTTGCATCACGGTTCTGGATAATCCGCTGCTGCTGTGGTCTCCCAGAAGCTTTTGCATAACTGACAAACTTGCAAAAGTATTGCTTGTATAAATAGCTGGGTGAGAATGAGACAGGGCCAGAGTGAAGAGTGCAACAGTGTGACTGAACCGGTGTGAACCCTGCGTTGTCAGCACATTCCAGGGGTTGGACAATGAGAAGCACACAGTGTACTCGCTGTCGCGTTGCCTGCATAGCTGGCTGTTCTGCAGCCAGGACTCTATGCTTCCTGAAACATGGCCAACCCAACACACATGCACAAAGTTCACTAAGATGAGCTCCGACTGATAAAGTCAGTGTAGCATACATGTCAGTTTTAGGGTCATGTGCTAATGTTCAACCTGTTTTTTTTTTTTTTTTTTTTTT
This sequence comes from Etheostoma cragini, assembly GCF_013103735.1. Lineage (NCBI taxonomy): Eukaryota > Metazoa > Chordata > Actinopteri > Perciformes > Percidae > Etheostoma > Etheostoma cragini. Next base: position 9,265,833 of record NC_048411.1, on the reverse strand, counting down.
TTTTTTTGTGAAAACGTGAACTTGCAGTTAGGGATAAGTTTAGACGTGGCTGAAAAGTAGATCATTACATGCTTAGTTATCCATGTAATCCTGGTTCTGTGATTTTTCTTTGGTTAGGAGCATAAACGCTGATTACAAGATGAAATTGTGGGAATCTATTTTCAGCCTAGAACCCTCAAAATTTACTTTGTGCACCAGGAAGAAGAACTGGTTGTTGTGCATGCTGTTTCTCTCTACAACAAGTTGAACCATTCTAGCATCAACTCTAACAAGTCTGAGAGAACTTAACCAGGAAATGAAAATGTTGAGATAGGAAACAGTTCCGGGGAGTCTCTGGATTTAAAGATGAATGCATTCCAGATCCTTACCAAAATCACACTATAATATTTTACCTGCAATATTAATCAATGCAAATGAGAATGATAATGAAAAAATGATAATTTCATCCGCATTCCAATGGAATCTGTCAAAATGTCCTCATATCATGCAGCCCTAATTTTTATTTACTATCAATTAAGGGACATTCTATTTTTTATTTTTTTATTTTCATCTACATCTACTGTAACTTGTACACCTAAGATGCAACCCTGCAAATTAAACATAGTGGAATTGAAACCCCCAGCACATCACATGACGCCCTTCTACATCCATGGGGAAAAGGCCCAATGCTTTGCGAAGACCTTCCTTCCCAGCACCGCAGAGGAGGGTCTGGCGAGTCCACTCAGCTTTTCCGGGATGGGAGAAAAACATGTTGGGGTTTTTGGAATTTCTTTTAACCAATCACAATTGTCTTTGGCGGTGCTAAGCTCCAGGCAGAGCCGTGGTGCCTCCGGAAAAATAGCCTCTGGAAGGAACTTGTTTTGGTAGAACATGTGCTTGTTCAGCTCAGATTGAACAGATAGTCTAGCTAGCTGTCTGGATTGACCCTGCAGATATCTGATAAAAGGTTAACCAAAGTCCTCATAAATCCACCACAGTATAAAATTACAACAATAAGAAGGTCATTTAGCGGCACCTATACAATCCTGAAAGTAGAACGCCGTGTATGTAGACTAGGATTTTATTAATGGATTTCAGATCACTCAATCAAAAATCGATTTTAGAGGATTTTGAAGAATCACTTATTTAAGCAGCCCTAGTTACAGTATAAACCCCCCTAGTTCCTGTCATGAACAAACCATTTCAATGGAACTTTCTCTTCCAACTTTCACTTTTCATTACACTTTGTGGTCACTTCACAGAATCTCACAAGCTATGAAAAGGTAGGCACAGAGAAATGATACAAGCATCCATTCCCGCCGTTTGAAAACATGCTTAATACCTGTCTGACAGAATAAATGTTGTGTTCCCACAGTTAACCAGACACTCCCAGCATAACTCGGATGCCTGTTCAAAAATACTCAGCTGGGAGGCTGCTTACATCTCATCTCTCATCCTTCCCAATCCATCATGCCTCTTGATTAGTATCATACAATCTACTGGCATTGCGAGACATCTTCTAATGGAAGTGCAAGTGAGGAGATTATATCGCTAAATATCCCCCGGGCTGTGAGTGATCCTCTTTGCGGACAAACTCAATCAAATTCAACCAAAATGCCCTAATTGCTGTGTCAGTCACAAAATAATCACCTATTTTGATATCCGCTTGAATGCAGAATTTTCATAATGGGAGTTAGCGTTGCGAAGGGCTTCCTGCAGTATCATATTTAGCTGTCACACTGCTGCGTTTGCTGTCACACATTTGTGAAGGGGAATGGACTGTGATATATAACAGTGCTGATATGACACGAGGAAGTCAATGATAAAAAAATGAATAAATCAAGGTTAGATAAATAGAAGGGATCAATTATGGCCTAGCAGTAGCATTAGTAATAAAATAGAATAGCCCTGTATGATGATTCTAATGAGACACTTGTGTGTGTAATGTGGTATGAATGGGTTGTATAATGTCATGATCAAAGCGCCCATATTCTGAATACTGAATACCCCTCTCTAGAAGGGAGAACAGGGACATGGTAGTAGTTCTTTTGGATCAATCAAAATAAAATATAATCAATATAGTGTTAGACAATGGCTTCTGAAGAAATGGATAATTAATTTGCAATAGCTCTTTTGTGATGTTGATATTCACATTTTTTAGCTAGGTAAGATCCCATCAGCTAGATAACTAGTTAGAGATTATGGTGAACTAGTGTGTGTTGTAGCAGTGTTTTGCCATTGAGAACGAGCTAGCATGCTACGGTTAGCCACCTCGTCTCAGCTAGTGACGTAGAAAGCCGTGCAGATTTTGAACAGCTCACCCGGAGACTGAAGCAGAGGACATTCATAAACCTGTATCTCACTCAAAACAGCATGCATAGTTTTTTTACCAAGTTTGTTTGCATATAGAAGCACCAGAGACATATAATAACACTCCAAGTCCCAGAAAAAGTTTTTTACCCCTCATAATATGGACACTTTAAAATTAGTCTTAGCACAGATGATGATTACTGTTATAATTTAAGTCCCATTATTCCAATTCTACTGCAGGTTGTTTTTGGCATGATTTTGTATTTATCCGACAGTGAAAGCAAGACAAAAGGGAGAGGACAAAGGTTGCTGAACTCTAACCGGGGTTCCAGTGGTTACTGTATGGGTCTCAATGAGCTAGAATCCATCTTATCTTTTAAGATACAAGCTATTGGCACACATCAACATTGAGTGAACCCTGCTTGGTGGTGGGGAAAAAAAAAGCAACACAATACTGAAAAGGACCTTTCAGTCAAGCATAGTTTGACAAGGCATCGTGCTTTTCTCTGGATCTTGGTGTGTGTTAAACCAACCAATGGACCATTGAGGTCCAGGTCATACTGACTGAACCTGAGTACAGGCAGCACTGTCCAGTGTAGGGACTCCTTCAGGAGAAGTGCCAAGCCTTTCCAGTAAAAAAAAAAAAAAACTTGCCTCCACGTGCCATGGAACAACCTGCCAAGGCTCCAGGGAATTTATTTGCAACCCAAACCAAACTGTGGCCAGCTCGTGTCTCTGATGCCAGCCACTTTCTCAGCATTAACCTGTGACTATATCTTGATGGTGAAATCCTGTTTTTCTTAATGTAAGCTCTGTTTTATGTATTGCACTGTTACTGAAATGTGCTGTACAAATAAAGCTGCCTCGCCTTGCCTGACTGCTTATGACTTACCCCCCCCCCCAACCCTCCATCATCTCCTCAGTTCCTCCTTGCAACAACTAGTTTTCTCAGTTTTTCCAGCACTGATTGACATGCCTGTCTGCTTTTTCTCTCTGTGCTGTGCACCATTGAACCCAACGTTGATGCACTTGATCACGTCATGTCAGTCTTGCTCTAGTTGACTTATCCACTCCGCAGCTTGCCTGAGAAAACGGCACTGTATGTGACACACTCCTCTCTTCTCCAAAGCTTTGTCGGCTCATTTCAGTCATGAGCGCGGAGGCTAATGAATATGCATCCCGGGCTCTTTTTCGCAGCAGTTTGAGGATCTCTAACAAAGCGGGATGAGAGAGTTCTTTGTTGTTGTCTGCTGGATTTAACCGTGACATTTCTCTGGAGCCGGCTGCCACTTTATTTATTCAAAAAAAAAACATTTTTAATCTCCAACAGACTTTATCCCCAGGTCAGACTCGCGGCCCCCCTTTCATCGCTGGCATTGTCAAAGCTCACACCCAAAATCCTCGCTCGACCTATCATTTTTCGTTATTCGGGGAATTTATAGTCTGTTTGAATACTCTGCGCATCAATGACGTCAATAAAGCCCCGGCAGAAATATGTTGCCAAACACAGACTAATGTATTCTCATAGAAACCCAAACAAAAAGGTTATACAACGCTCATTTATGTCACATAATCCATGTTTTTAATCTGTCGAGTCAACGCAGTGCAGTGGTGGGTTCGTCGGCGAACACAGTGTTTGATCAGCGTTTTCCTCGTCTGCCCGACACTTAAACTTGCTGCACCCCGCACTGCAGCAATACACAGCAGGGAACCGGGCCATCGCCATGATCGTCGTCCTCTTAACACACCCTCCATCTCATGCTTCCTCCCCATCCACAGAGCGGGGAAGCCTCACACTGAGAGATTTAGAAATAGCACAGAGCAGTGATAATCACAGGCGCCAATACTGATTTCACATTTCCGTTATCAGTGGGAGCCAGCAGGGTGAGCCAGCACGGGAATGACCTGGATACTGATCAACCTTTTTATTCTGCCTCGGCAACCTCATGGCCAGACCGTCTCGATCTCTTATCTTGCTGGTGTGTTTACCTAAAATGACTGAGCGGAGGGGGAAGGAATATGTGTAGGACATTTGATTCAGAAGAGGCAAAACAACTCGTTTTCGTTGTTGCAATAGAGGCGCACCCTGCGAAATAATCATTCAATGGCCACCAATGCAGCAGCATTCCCACAAAAGACAACAGGATATGCCAAATCCTATACCTTGAATTGCTTCATTTGTCTGGTGCGATTAACTAAATTACCTTCCTTTTCCACACTGACAGTTAAAATCAGCGCCCCTAATACTGGCCGTTACCCTTTCTCTGTGTTTTGTCCGTGATGCCATTTTATTCCCATATAGCCCCACTTTTCCTTTGTGTGACAACCGTTCCAGTGATCCGCGCCCCGTCCCAGTACTGTGTCCTTAATGCGCTGTGCAGTGCTTTGTGCTCCGTTGACCTAATCAGGTCTGCTTAAGCCAAAGTTAAGCTCATCTTTTTGTCCTACTGTATGCATGAAAGACAGGCGATGGTTCACTCAACTGGATAAAACACATGGGGCTCATGTATGATTTTTTTTTTTTTTTTTACGGATGCGTAAATGCGCGACTGTCGCAAGTGGTAGGTGAACACTGCGGTATGTATGGAAGTCGGGAGTGTGCAAGTCAAACACTGCAGCGGTTCGAATTGGTTGATCCTCTGCATAGCGGTCTGACGCCAGTGCAGCAGAAGTTGTTGAGGCCAGTGCTTTAGAGAGTTGCTCAAGAGACTAAATCCCTCCTCCCCGACACCTTCCTCCTCTCCTCCAGCAGAAGGAAAATCTCTGCTGAATTCATGTCTCCTTTCAAATTTCTAAGAGGCGTTAAACCTTTCTGGATTAAAGAAGGTAATCTGACAGGCAGAAGATTGTATTAGCCGGAGTGTTGGCAGAGCTTTTAATTTCTCCTCTTTTCATTTCCCCCCTCTCAGCCTGCCTCTCCTGCTGACCTGCTAGATGGTATTATTGTGTTTTTCTTTTGAATTACAGCAAAAAAAAAACATCCACATCTTCCCTACTATTCACTCTCCTCTCACATGCTCTCTATCCCACTCTTTTTCATATCTCTCCTCATCCGCGCTCTCCTACCCCTCTCTCTCCGTCTCTTCCAGCAGTGACAGCATACTTGTATGAACCCATGATTTATCATTTGCTAATCCGTGATGATTATGAAGCTTTTCCACACGGCCCTTATCTGTTGCTGAGCCCGCTTTTCGCTCCATAGCTGCCAATTATCTTTCAGGCGGCCTGCAAAACAGCCCCGTCTCTGTCAGCCAGCTGCAGAACTGCCACTGAGGCTTCTTAAGCCGCCTACACGTGATCCGCGGTAAAAAAAATGTGAGGCAGGGCAGAGAGGCAAACCGCACCGCAGGTATATAAGTCAGCAGTGCTTCTGGAATTGGTTGCACCCTGGAAAGGTCTGCGGCAACAAAGCCAAAGTTGACATAAGAAAACAATATGACGACCAGCACCAGATCATGTGTGGGCGGCTTTGTGCTTTGTATACTTAAGAATGCATCCACGGACGCACCAAGTGCTTGTTGTAGAGACAAGACTGAGAGCTCAAACTCAATTCATTGCGTTCTGTATATTCTAAACTTTCACCAAAAGCTTAAACTCTCACTTAGTTTATCTCCCACTCATCGCCTCCAGAGGGCAGGACATGTGTGAGTGAGATGAGTGATAGTTTAAGAGTGGACGGTTGGAAACCACAGCTGAAATGCAACCTGTCCATCAGTGATGCTTATACTGCTCAACAAACCGGAGACAGTCCCGGCATTACTTCACTCACAGAGAGCCCACAAGGATAAATAACCAGCTGTTTAAAAAAAATATGTCCGATTGACAAATTCTTCTTAATTTATTTTTTAAAGCCGTTGACCTGAATATTTGTCCTCGACAGCTCTTAATGCGCAGAGCTGATATTATTTTAGATGCATGCTGCTTTTGGCTAAAAATAAAACTCAGAGGACGTGCTGTCACAAGCTTTTACTCATATGATTTTACATCCGGAAGCTTAGATATTAATATGTTAGAATCAAGGTCAGCATTCTGCTATCGTGCCAAATGCGCCACCCACACAGTTAGGACCCTGGAGCCGTGGTGGTGATGCCTCAATGTGACTCATCCAACGCTTCCTGTGAAGCCAGGTGGTGGGACGGCCAGGGTTGGAGGATGACAGCATGGGGGTTACGGTGTGCAGGACCTCGCCCGCGGGGAGGGTATGCAAATCACGACTTCCTCAGCTGATGTGGCGTCCAATCGTCAGTGTAATGGGAAGTGACGTGCACATCAGAGCAATGTGGGTCAGAACGCCAGACGACCAGCCTGCGGCCTGTATCTGCTCCGCCTGTCTAATCTGCTGAAGCCCGACCAGACGAGACACTTTAATCGACCCTGATATTCACTGAACACACATTACCATCTCTCCTCACGCTCAGGAACGCAAACATACACTCGAAGGCACGAAGGGAGTTACATATCAGGGATATATATAAGACATTTAAATGTAGTGCGTGAAAATGGAAAGAACCCAGATCTTTTGTAAGATGTTGAATAATCATTTGATTTTTGTGTGTGTGTGTACTTTTTTTTAATATATATAATTTTTAATTAACAGCTTAATACTAACTCTGTAGTACTATTATCATTGTTGTATGTATGTCCTGGTTAAGGTTACAGAGAATGAATGCCAAAGAACTTTCTGTTATCTAGTTTGACAGTCTTGAACTTAAATAAAGTAGAGTCAATTTTTTTTCTTCTTTTTTTTTCAGGGCTAAATTACGTGGTATCGGATTGGGGCAAAAACTCGCATACTCACTGATACCAGCATTCCGATACTGGTATCGGAAGAACTGTAACGGCTAGTCTAGTTAGAGTATTTTCCACGCCTTCGCGGTTTTTGAAATATTTATGCAGACGGCTGAATATAAATGTCGATGTCTGTTGTTGCCTTGCAGTGTGGTATTTAAATTGAGCTGTGATCCTCCAGCAGGTGAAAATGGGTTGGATGGATGCATGGCCTAATAGGATTCCCATGACATGGTCAGGGGCTGGCGTCTGGAGACAGGAAGAGGACGGGAAGGGAAAGGCTGGGGAGGGGGCAGTAGCAGCAGCAGTGGTGTTGGTGGAGAGAAAAAAAACGCTAACTTTTTGCGAGTGTTTGCTTTGCACCTGTGTCTAGGCGTAGGCGGAGGGTTGTGACACATGGGGCGACCTTGAAGTCTTTGGATATTTTTTGCTCAAACATATATATATATATATTTTTTTTTTTGCCGGGGGAAGAGGCCCAGAGGAGTTCAGCCTGTGCGGATCTGCCTCTGCTTCATCAAAGGCGGTAATTTCCTGTTCATTTCAGGCCACCATCCCCCAACCCAGAGCTCTTGTCTGCTAATCCCACCCCTGCAAACTGCCCCCACACCGCCAACCCCCACTCTGGGCCCCCTGCTGGTCTCCTGCCCGCCTGTGCTTCGGCTTGCTTGCACTCCAGGGCTGAGGGACTGGGAGGCTATGCGCTTTGTGTCAGCAGGCTCGCGGCTGAGCGCTAACAAATCCTCATTGTCCCGCTCGGGAGTGGTGACAGAGGAGGGGAGGGCGGGGGGCACGGCGCAGCATCATCGCTGTCTGGTTTCTATTCAAATCCAGGTACACACACACACACACACAGGCCTGGGAGGGAGCACAGGGTGCAGAGGGGGTAACAAAGCTCCAAACCATGGGATCAAAGTCCATGCAGACCTCAGCTCAGACCGGGCCGAGGTGCGGGGTCACAGGAGCCGCTTACACAACCGCTGTCTTCCATGAACTGATAATCAACAAGTGCCACTGGCCTGCACAAAAACCGGCGAGGTTTTCAAAATGCTGCATAGCAATTTTTTGGGATGGAATAAGAAAAAAAAATCAAAGCCATCAAGTTCACCTCCACAGAGTCCAAGTGTTATCATTGTGTCAACAAAGGACTTTGACTACCTTTAGTCCTTAAGTCTGTGCTCACACTCATTTTGTAAGAACAGCGTGTTATTTTTTTCTCATCTGGAGACACAGCATTTGTTTTTGAAGGCTGTAGGGAGGCTGGGGTGCATAGTTTTGAAGTGTTTTCAGTGACGGCGTCACTTAAAAAGGCTCGCTTGATTGGGGTTATGGAGTGTATGACTTCAGTTGGCAGCCATTGGCGGTGATGAGGGCTGAGATGTGTATCTGGGTAACAAGACTCTACATGTACAGGCATTTCAGAGATTGAGTTGTACTCTTCTTTTAGACAGAGGGCCTCAAAAGTACACACACACA
>NC_048411.1:9254433-9257180 GCF_013103735.1 Etheostoma cragini | reverse complement strand
ATATATATATATGGATGTCCATTATTTCCTGTCACTGAATACATTCCAAACCCTGGGAGCCCCACGCACGCCGGCGGGGGAAAACCAACAAAAAAAAGTAGTAGAAAAAAAAAAAACTCTGTGAAAATGACAGTCTCTGTCATTCTTCCTCTTTTAGCTTAGTCTATATTTAACTGCCTCCTACATTTACACTTCCTTTGCTGCATTTTCCTCCCTTCGTACATTTTTAGTATTTTGGGATAACTCTAGCAAGTCATTGAGAGCAGCTTATTTAGAATTTTTGATCTGGAACCATCGCTACTTTGCTACTTTGGGGGAGAAAATGGAACTGGACAACATGTTTACACAAAGAAGTGGTGAAAGATTGTCCCAATGATGCAGGGGGAAACTGTTCTTTGCAAATTCAAGTCAAGTCATATGAACCTGCAAAGCACACCGGTCTTTTTCTCTAAGTGGGGAAGGGCGAGGTGCAAGGTGAGTACTTTGAGAGGCAGTTGTAAAGTGAAGCGTGGTCACCCCTAACCTCGATCGCAACTCTAACCCCCCACCCTGACGCTAAAAGCGGGGCATGCCCTCCCCTAGTGGAGCGGAGCAGCAGCTGGCTGACCTGTCCCTCCGCTGCAGTCTCTAATGGTTGACCTGCCCTGTCTGGACAGCCCTGCTTGCTTTTGTCTACTGTCTGGCTCAGTTCCTCCCAGTCAAACATCGCTACTGGCTACCGCGGTCCGCATTCCGCATTCCCACAGAGCAAGCTTTTGAAAAAAATAAGACACGCACACGTACACAGACAGTCACACGAGCACACGCACATGCAGACACATACACACACACACACACACACACACTTTTCACACTTGGAACACTTTGTTTGGCTCACACAATCTCTCTGTCTCCCTTTCATTCACACATGCATTCTTTTCAGAACTCTCCCACACACAGAGCCGCTGTCTGGTTTCACAAGCATATAACACAGTTTTAGACCGACTGCACAAATACAAAGCACAAATGCTCACACACATCAAGAACAAATGAAACTGTCTTTTGTACCTGCTTATAAGTGAAAATCCAAAGGTTTCCACACATTAGCGTTGTAGAAATAGAGTAGTGTTTCAATGTAATCACTGAATGTAGTAATTAGTGTAAAACAAGTGGGAAAAGTGTTGAATCAGTGAAGTTGGAAATGAAAAGAGTCAGGGAAGGACAAGCAGTTTAAATACTTACCTAAAAAGGGGGTCAAAAGTTCGGCAGCATGAATCTGTGGTGACTGGAAGGTAGGAAAACAAAATCAAGAGAGCGAAAAGCCTCCATATTCGTGAAGAAACCTCATGTAGACGGGCTGAGGAGTGGTGGAACGGTTCCTCTCTGTGCCTGCCTGCCTGCCTGCCTGTCTCTCTCCGTCTCAGTCCTGACACACACACACACACACACACACACACACACACACACACACTCACACACTCTCTTTCAGTCTGATCTCTCTGCCTCTAGTGGGAACTCAGCCAGCGGTTTACAAATACAAGTGTTTTACAAATCTCTCTCTCTCTTTCCCTCTCTCTCTCTCTCTGTCTCTTTCTGTTGCCCTCCTCTTCTCTCTCTCTCCTTCTAAATAGGTAAACCAATCAAACGCATTCTCACATGCATGCAACCCCCCCCCCCCCCAGCACACACAGGAGCCTGGCTACGACGCATGTTATCGAACTGCTCCACATTTTCATGCATGCACTATATATGAGGCGCTTAATGCACAGCAGCGCGTAGAGTCATGTGTGGAGCAGGGGCGGCCGTGATTGGTTGAAGGCCTGAGAGATGTGGGAGGGGTGGGGGGGGTCAGCGGGTGCTGTGATTGGTCTGAGCTCAGAACATTGAAAGTAGAAGGCTTCTCTATTGAAGGGCTGCCGCTCTGGGTGGAGTTTGGGTGACAATGCTCAGAGGGGACAAAACCCCCCAAAACATCCTGAGAGTTTTGTGCTTTTATCAGAGTTTTAACTTTGTAGTTAGACTGTTTGAGGATATTTTGTGTGTGTATGTACATGTGTCACATTCAGAACTAATTTGATTACACATTCAGGCAGACATGCCAAACCTTTTCAAATTTGTTGATAACATCACACTTTTTTTTTTTAGCTGGGCTTTGGTTTTCTGACATTTTACAAAACAAACAATTAGTTGAATAATCAGAAGAAGAAAAATTGTGAACTGATCAATGTTGGAAATAACCATTTGTTGCATCCCTGATGTAAGATGTTAAACTCACCATGACTCGTCCAGACCAAAATGTGCTGAATTGGAATTTAATTTGTGTTCAGATTTGTTATTTTGTTTCTAATTCTTTGATATAGTTGTCATTTAAAGTCCCCCGTTACTCACACAAAGGGCTGGGGCTGGGCAATAGGGAGAAAATCAAATATGATATTTTTGACTAAATACATTCATGAAGATATTGCGACGACATGTAGAGTTGACAAATGGTGCTTTAATGGAGGACTTAAACCAGCGACCCACCGGCTCCCAACCCAACTCCCTATGGACTACTGCTAATTAGCTCTAATAGAACAGCCTGGAAAGTTCAGAAAATGACATCACTTTACTGTAATGTACCAGAAAAATATAACCCGTATATCATATTACCATATCCATTTCTCCATTGAAGTCTCCCAACAACTCTAGTAAGATAAGTGTGTGTGTGTGTGTGTGTGTGTGTGTGTGTGTGTGTGTGTGTGTGTGTGTGTGTGTGTGTGTGTGTGTGT
>NC_048411.1:9232714-9254333 GCF_013103735.1 Etheostoma cragini | reverse complement strand
CCCCCCCCCCCCCCCCTTGTCCACTGAACCCGTTCTCAATCCAATTTTGTAAAATACAGACCCTTGGTCAGTGGCTCTCAACGTCAGATACCGACGCAAAAATCACCATTTACCTGTATGAAATGCAATGGGCAAATCAGCAGCAGCTCAATTGCGACGCTGGAAGGTAACGTAGTATTAAGAGAGACAAAGATAGCAAGTAGAATGAAAGACCTAAGATCTCCTTAAGGAGGTTGGTGGTGGATGGGTCAGACAACACAAGACATTCACCCTAGAGACCGGGGTTTGGATCTCGTTCTTGTCCTGCGTGTCACTGTTGCGGGTATCTGTTATAATCCCAAACACAATCTTTTCCTAAATCCAACTGTCCCGTTATTGTGCTGCATGTAAGTTAACCGTACGTCCCGACCCACGGGCGTCAAAAACTGACACTAAAAGTCGGCACCCACAGCATCAAAAAGCGATGGCAGTAGTCCAGATCAAGCGTGCCTAAATATGACGCCAAAGGGCTAAAACTGAGTACTGAAAGGAGCATATTGTGACCCCAAAAGTCCCAACCCAGAGCGTCAAAAGTGACGCCAAGAGTCTTGACTAAGCGTGTCTAAATATGATGCTGAAGGAGACTTATTGTGTGAATAACAAATGCCAAAGGCACCTGACCAAGAGTTGTTTTTGACGCAATGGGAGTGACAATGTGTTGGTCCATTTCCCTCGCCAGCTAAAACATTTGTGCTTTATTCACTTGAAGCACATCATCACTCACTTCATGTTGAGCCAATCACAAATGCAGATTGGTTGCTCATTCTTTATTAATAATAGCTTGGATTTTTATAGTGCCTTTCAAGGGACCCAGTAATACTTCACATGAAGGCATAACAAGTAGCACAGACAGAATAAACAAAGGGAATACTGTACATAAATAAGTTAGTGGTGGTAATGTTACATGGTGGAAGAAGTATTCAGATCCTTTAAGTCAAAATACTAATACCACACTGTAAAAATAGAATGTTAGAAGTAACAGTCTTGCATTGAAAATGTTACTTCAGTCAAAATATGTATCATCAGGAAAATATTAAGTGTCCTCCGATTTTAGAAACAGGAAAGGGTCCAAACAGTTTGGGTTTTTGTGGGTTTTATGGTCTGATCATTTCAGATAGACTTGTAGGCCGTTCTGTTGTTGGCTAGATTCATTTCTAATAAAACCTCAGCTTTTGGAAACTGCGTGTGTTTTGTGTGAAGAAGTCTTAATGTGTAAAACCAACTAAAGCTGTCAGATGAATGTAGTGGAGAAAAATGTACAATATTTCTCTCTAAAATGTAGCTGAGTAGAGAAGTACAAAGTGGTATGAAATGTACAAGTACCTCAACATTTGTATTGAGTACTTGAGTAAATGGAGTTAGTTACATTTCACCCCTGGAAATGTTTGCTGGGACATAATGGATTTACCTAGCGGAGTCTGTAATCTGTGGTGAACATGTGGGCGCTGAGAAGTTTTTTTGAATATATCCGTGGATGTGGCATTATGAATTCCTGCATGTTTGTGTGGGGAGTGGTCAGCAGACTAGGGTTTAATCCCGGGAAACGGGTTTCCCAGCAAATCTGATCAAGACTATTTCCCAGTTCCTGGGAAAGGTTATGACGGGATAAGGGAAATAAAATTAAATCTAAAACAAAGCGCGCTATTGTTGTCATACGGTAACGATGCAGGCGACTGTGCTGTAATGTAGCTACGGTAAAAAAGGCTCGCTAAATTCATTACGCAGTAGTAGATCACATCCGTGGAGTCGGAGAGAGCGTTTTCATCTGCGACCAATTTGTCAGGGAAACCGCCTGTTGACCCTCTCTGGTTCTTGATAGCACACTTCTAGAAGAAAAAGAAAGGACAGGGCGAGAATGCATTGTAAACTAGAATAAATATGTAATCTAAGTTGTTACGAGTTCAATGCAACGCTGATGTTGCGCCAGTTTTAGGCATTTCTTTTTTTCAGTTCAGTTTTCCTATTGCCTTGTCTTTTTGCAGTGCACAGTTGTACATTTCTGTGGGTTGTTTTCTTTCATTTAGTTGAAGTTGTAAGTGTTTTAAAGAGAAATATGCCTGCCCTGCCCGAATAGAGAAATACTTTGGTTAATTTTGAGTGATTATTCCTGTTTGCAGCAGCTTACAAATCTCAACAGCCACAGAATGGGTTTAGTTCAACAGAATGGGTTAGCCATCATTCAATGGTTTTCTTTAGCACATTTCATTAGTTTGTATATAATGGAGTTCCGTAAAATATTGGTTTTACACGGGTTGCCTAGATATTCAGAAGACAAGTCACATACAATCCACCTGGCATTTCATAATTAGCGCTGCAGCAGAAGTGTCAGTTTGGGATTTGGGAACGCATACTTGAATGATATCGATACATTACTTGGGCTAAAAAAAATAATAACGGCTGTTTCCCTGGATTCCTTGGAAATGGGTCATCTTTTCCCGGGATCTGATTGATTAAATCTTTGGAAAAAAAATGTAAAACCCTAGAGCAGACCTGTTGCTGTGGCTGTTCTGCTGTCAGGTATGATTAAGGCTGGGTACCATATTTAATAACTTATTAAACACTGTCCAAATTGCCTCTAAAGTATATACTTGACAGTACAGGCCTCCTTGCCATTCAGTACCCAATTTCAATACCTAAGGAGAACATTTGATCAGCGTCAGCCAGATTTCCGCTGTAATGTTGTAACTTATTTTTGTTTTTATAACATTGTTATTGAAAGAAGTAAAGTTTATGAACCGGTATCCAAGTCGCGGTATTGGTTATCAGCACTTGGATTGAATATTTTATCCCTATACCCAGCCCTAGACATGCTTGTATTAGAAGTGTGTATTCTCTCTAAAATACATATTTTACTTTGAGGAAATGAGGGGCTGCCTATCAGCTTGTCCCTTAATGTCTTGCAGACCATACCAACTGTTATATTTGAAATATTTATTTTTAGTGTGTTAGTATTTCATGTTTTAGAAATTCAGTTCATGGCTTGAGCCTGTGTACAATGCAATATTAGGACCTGTGTTTTCTGTAACGGCTGAATAAAATACATCTGGGTGTTTTTCTTGTTTTTGATTGAATACTTTAGTCCACAATTTAATTATATTTTGAATATCAATTGCTTTGACCTCTAAAGATAAAACAGACCTGAAGATAATTCAGTAAAAATTAAAAGTAGCGCCAAAAAAGTAGTGTCAGAGGAATCTAAGATGTATTTTACACCTTAGTAGTGCCACAGAAAGGTTCCGGTCAACCTTTCTGCCAATGTTCAGCATTAACTGACGGCGGTACTTTTGTTAAGCCGTAGAAACACAAAGAAAAGTCTAAATGAGAGTTAGAAAGAATAGAAAACACTGCGATAGCAGGACCAAGAGTGGAGCGTCCGCACACGCTGCCATCTTAAATATGTGTAAATGGTTATTCATTAATCAAGCAAGATATTGATGTGCTATAGCTTTTCTGTTGTTAGTGTGTGTATTTTGATATTTTTGATGGTTAGCATTGAGGCTAGAGGCTTTACCCTAGCATCCATCTTTGTGCTAAGCTAGGCTAAAGCATCCTGGACCTATTGTCACCTGATTCAAGGCAAAACTTTCCTTGAAGAGTTCCTTTTTAAAGAAGAAAAAGTTTTAAAGTTATGAGTTACTTGATGAAAGTCACAATTTCACACGGTTCCTCTTGTATGGCCATGGCTCAAATTGCATCTCCTCCCTAAACACTGCAACACTACGCCTTAATATTAGCATGTTGTTCTGTATCGAACACGGCATCTCGGTAAGGGATCAGCTAATTATGCTGGCGGGCCTTTCTCCAAAACACCTCTTTGTTGTGCTAATGCGCTCTCTGTGATTGCATCTCCATCCATAACCTTCTCCATGTGTACAGATAACCTGGAGGGGGTGGAGTGGTGTATGTAGGGCACTGGGAGTTGAGTTGTGTGTGTTTGTGCGTGGGGGGTTGGTAGGGGTGTTGTTGCAGCATGTCCTGCAGCTGTGCCTACGATGACACAAAGCCTGTCCTCAACCTGCCCTTTGCCAGACTAAACACAACACATAGCTGTACCTGCAGGGCTTCCTGCCTACCTTCCTTCCTTCATTTTTTTGCAGTTCCACTTGTCTTCTGACTTTGGCAAGGATGCGCTGCAGTTTGGGATCCCAGCGGTACATTTCTGCATTGCAAGCTGTAGTTAAAGCAGCAACGGCCTTCTGTTGCTGTGTGATTGCTGGGTTGGACGCTCGCCCGTGTGCACTGGCCTGACTGAATGCACTGAACCAGGTTTTTGTGCCCAAAGCAGTTCTGAGGGAGTCATGCTTGATCTTTCTGGGCCACGCTGAAACTAGGTCACTGTGCTGTGCTGTCAGTCGTGTCTCTCTCTTGTGGTGTGTGTGTGTGTGTGTGTGTGTGTGTGTGTGTGTAGAATAAAAGTGTAAAATAGGGCTTTTACATAAGGATGGGATGGGTTCCACAGATATGCAGTACTGCTGTTGCGGAGATTCTCTGAAACTGCAGCACAACCCCCCCGCCCCGCGCAATGCCACACTGGGATAGAGCAGGATAGAAAGAAATGGAGAGAGAGAGAGAGAGAGGGAGAGAGAGAGATAAATTCTCATCCTTGGTTCAGATCCCTAAAAACGCTTGGGAAAGCAGGATCTTATTATCACAGCAAATTTGCAATGTGCAGAGTGGAGGAGATTAGATGCGTCTTGCCTTTGAAGTGTATTTTCCAACCATTGTGCAATGGCAAATTCCATCAAGTGTTGGAGAGAGACTTGATAAGAGCTATGGGTTATGAATGCTGCGGCATTAAAAGCCTTCATTTGAGCAATAAGATGAAACACTCACAAACTCCTGCTAAATGGAAAAATATATATATTTCCCCTCATTTCAGCACTGTCATTCACAATTGTATTGTGTAAAGGCACTGATATCAAAATAACAAGGTGCATTGGATGGCTTGGATAAATAGGTCAACTTATGTTAAATAAGGATTATACTTTATGTAAATGATGGGGTATTGAAGTTTGAATTGGGGAATTCCAGTAATTTCTTTTCTCTTTTCACATGTTTTCTCCCAATCAGCATCATTTAATTCAGCTCTGAATTAAATGGTTTGAATTTAGTTTGGTGTCAAATCATATCAGAAGTCACAATAGGGTATTTCTAGCACCAGGCAGGAGACATGCCTGCTGGGCCACGGGACCCCCCCGCCCCAAGATAAGTGAAATAACTGTAAAAAACTAAAACAATGTTCACATGGCAGGCACGAAGCATCGGTGCATGTGACGCTGGTTAACACTACACTTGGCAGCTAGTAACGTTATCCTACAGTTAGCTTGTAGCTGCATGGCTTAAATGTCAAAATGCTGACAGCTAAACGGTCCAAAGGATTTTAACAACGAGACGTACAACAGTCTGCAGCTAAAGACACAGACTAGCTGCACTACGGCCACTGTCCTCATCAGAGAAACAACACAGAAGGGACATTGTGTTGTATTCACTTGCCTTGTAGAGCACAGCAGTTATTGTAAATTACCCCATTGCCATTTAGTGGTTCTTCTTGTAGTTTAATAGCCATTTACTGGTGAAATAATTTATTGATCCCAGTCCCGCCTCTTTAATTCCAATTCCTCAGGGGCTTGGGTGAGAACTGCAGGTTGGGAGGCCATCTCAGGGGACCCGGCCGAGGAGTGACATCCTTGGCCTGGGCCTCAGATCCTGTAGCAGCTTTAGACCAAACACAAACAGTGCAGAGCTGCTGGAAGTGTCTCAACATGTTGTAACACAAAGTGCTTCTACAGTTGGTCTACTTTGTCTTAGTCTTCTTTGACATCAAAGAGTCTAGGCCACACAAAACACAGGAATGCTGAATAAATCATTCATTGAATTGTAATCACATATTTCTATATGCGTTCCCTAAAGTATTGTTTTGTCTTTGGTTGTATGTTCATGGGTGTGTCCGGATGGTAGCCATAACTCTTTGGGGTAACTAATCAGTTCAGTCACTTTGCATGAAATAGCAACCCAGGCTATCACTACATTTACATAACATTTAAGTAAAGTTCTTATCACCTTAAGAATATATCAAGGGTTAAAGGACTTATGTGTCAACAGGACTTGGAAAAACTGGTCCATGCTTTCATCTTCAGTAGACTTGACTACTGTAACGGGGTCTTTACTGGTCTCCCTAAAAAATCAATCAGACAGCTGCAGCTGATTCAGAACGCTGCTGCTCGAGTCCTCTCAAAGACCAAGAGACTGGATCACATCACTCCAGTTCTGAAGTCTTTACACTGGCTTCCTGTGTCTCAAAGAATTGATTTCAAAGTACTCTTGCTAGTTTATAAATCCCTTAACGGTTTAGGTCCCAAATACATTTATGATCTGCTACTACACTATGACCCCCCCAGACCTCTCAGGTCATCTGGGACAGGTCTACTTTCTGTCCCCAGAATCAGAACTAAACAGGGTGAAGCAGCTTTCAGTTTCTATGCTCCTCATATCTGGAATAAACTCCCAGAAACCTGTAGATCCGCTGCTACTCTCAGTTCTTTTAAATCAAGGCTGAAGACCTTCCTTTTTGATGCTGCCTTTCTTTAAATTGCTTTAAACTTTAAACTTAAACTTTCTTTTAATGCTCATTTCTTTCTTATGCTGAACTGTAACTTTTATTCTGGTGTTTTATGTGTCCTAATGTTTCTATTTTGTTTTCAACTGTCTATTCATGTGTCTTATTGATTTTTAATGCTTATGACTTTTAACTGTTTGTACTTGTGTTTTATCTGTTTTAATGATTTTGTGTAAAGCACTTTGAATTGCCCTGTTGCTGAAATGTGCTATACAAATAAAGCTGCCTTGCCTTGCCTTGCCTAAAGTAATTGTTGCAGTTCTATAGTAATCAAATTTATTATTTGTTTTTAGAAAAAGAAACCTCCTTTCTTTTAGCTTATGCTAATAGTAAAACATCCAACCAACCTCTCTGAGTCAGGTGCCTCCACAAAGTAATTCCAGAAAATCATGTATGCTGTGTATCTAGAGATGTTATTGTTGGAAAATCAAATGAAATTTTGAATTCTACCTTTCCAACAGACCTTTTTCTCCATTGTTATGCCAGTCACTGAGCAGGTAAATTGTAAGCTTGGGGAACAAAGCATGGCATTGCATGGTTGCTCGTCTTACCTTGTCCATCAGTGAACACATATATTGATGGAATTTCTGAAGAAATGTGTTTGGCAATTTAAAACTCTCGTACAGTAAAACTGCTGTCTCCTTTGTGCAACATCTCAAAAAGCTTGAAAAATCCACAGAAGAGTGAGCAGGGCCGGACAGTCTTTGGTTTTAAGATAACATATTTCCTTGGTTACCTGGTCACTTGAACGCTCTGTTGTATGTGTTTCGACTCCCATTCAGCACAGGTCTTTATCAAAATAATTGGATTTTGAATTTTGCTTTGTCTGGCAGGAATCAAAGAATTGGACTTAGGCCTGCACGATTTGGAGAAAAATATATGAATCAGGATTTTTGGGGGGCATTTTGGGCCTTTATTTTGATAGGATAGGTGAAGAAATGAAAGGGGAGAGAGGGAAAAAGACATGCAGCAAAGGGTCAGAGTCAAACCTGGCCCGCTGTGTCGAGGAGTAAATCTCTATATATGGGCGCCCGCTCTACCAACTGTGCTATCTTGGCGACCTGAATCACGATTTCTTTGGCTGAGAATTGTTGTCACAATTCTCTGCCACAATGTTTTTTTTTTCTCATGAAGAAACGCATGACTAAAAGGCGCTTTGTCATTGGCTGAGGGTGAAGCCCTGAACGTTTGTGAGAACCTAGAAGGGAAAGCATTGCAGCGCTTTACAGTCTGAGTCTAAAACTCACAGAAGACAGTATTAGCGTTCGGGATGCAGTCAGCTCATAAAATTAAATAAGAATCAAATTCATTAAAAAAATCACATTTATTTAAAAATTAAATTGATTGTGATTCATAACGATTCATTGTGTAGGCCTAGTCGCACTAGAGGAAGCTGTCTCTAACTTAGTCATTGGTTCTTTAGTCAGACATGACACTCTCCACATGCTGCCGGTGAAAAATTGAGTTTGGTTTTTGGGGAAGCCTTCCCCCCCGAGCTTGACTGGGGTATTTTTAGACTACGGTCTCTTATGTGGAGGTCTGAGAATCAACACTTTCTGAGGAGGGGAGACACTCCCTTTTCACCACTGATCCACCCCACCCTTTCCCTTCCCCATTTCTTTTATCCCATGTGTCTCCTGATTGGCCTGTCCCGTCACCTTCCAGGATGGCTTAAAGTTTATCTTAGAGGGTAAATGTAAGAATCGTGTTTACGGTTTACTTTGTCGTGTGGCCTAAATATCGTGTCTGCACCATTTAAAGGATTTCAGAACCGTTTTATACAGTATACACAAGCATAATGTCTTCATGCTGACAACTTACTGATTTCTCCCAGATGTTTCTAGCTCTGCTTCCATATGTGTGCATATATAGCATCGCTCCACCCTTCTGTTTTATTGTCGAAGTGGAACTATACCAGCACTGTATGCACATTCACAAGGGCCCCCACAGAATAATTCATTTGATGCTTTGATGAGCGATAATGGACCCAGTAAGGTATTATTCATATGCCCCAGATCTCTGTAGAGACTCTATGGCTTCCACAAAGTGTCCCACTACCTCCCTGAATACCCCCCTCTCCCTCTTTCAAGACTCTTGTCTGGTTGAAGAGGGCCTATTTATTATTTAAATCCTTCCATAATTCATCCATTCCCCACCAATACACCCTCCGTTGCTCATTCCTTATCTAGTGCAAATTAGCATGAGCTCTGTATCTGTACGTCTGAAAACCGAACCGAGAAAGTAAGCAAACAGAAAGAGATAGCAGCGGCTCAGTCCAATGGAGATGTCTCAGTGCTTATTTCTACAGTCATCCGTGTGATGTGATGCTGTGTGACATATTGAGTCTAATTTGGAGCCTAAAGAACCAAACAGCTGTGGCCTATTTTGTTTAGCTGTTATTCGGGTGATGTCACCATTTCTGCCTCGTAAGGCTGCCTCGCTCTCGGCGCTCAGTGTGAGCATGTCAGGAGCATTTTGTTAAGCTGCTGATGAGGAGGGCAGAGGTTGGGTAGCCTTTAGAATAATCAGATAAGTCAACCCAGGCTGTTATGTGCAGTTTTTAAGACAACTATTAAACAGTGTTAAATATTCACACATGCCCTGTTGCTATGTTTGACATGAATTCTTTTTTTTATATAATGAAGAATGGTTTACCATGTATTATGATGTTTTGGGGGGTGGGGGGTTGCGGTAGGGCTGAACGATTTAGAAAGAAAATTTAACTGCATTTATTTTGACTGATATTGAATTTGCAAACGATTCATGATATTGGAAGGAATGATTGTTTTTGTATGATTATTCTCATTTTATTGAAAAATACTGTATATAGAAATGATCACATTGTGATATTTTGCGAGGATCTGTCTAAAAGCCAAAACAAAGATTTTTTTTTTTTTTCTCAATTCTGTTGAATATGATTTGGAGCCTGGGACATCTTTACAGCACCACAATACTTATTCCAGAATGGGTTTATTTTTAAACATATTTTGCCTTAACAAATATTGCCCCTCTTGAGATTGGAAGTCTCATTTACCTTGGTAAGGTAACCTAGGTTACTCCTTGTACCCACTTCTCAAATGTACTTTCAAATTTGTAGGATTTTTCCCTTTAATAAATTCTATGAAAGACATTGACAAAGACGAAAACTAAGGACATTGTCTCAATTATTTTATTTTAGTTTAGTTAGTTTTGCAAACAGACATTAAAGTTTAGTTAGTTTTTGTTTTTATTATTTCAGTTTAAAACAAGGTTTTTCCCTCCTAGTTTTTGTTATTTTATTGTTGTTGACTATTATAACCTTGGCCCTAGGTGGTGGTGGTAGTACTACATTGTCTTACTAGCAGCACATGCGTGGTGTTGATGTGGTCTATGTTAGACAGAAGCTCTGTCAGAAATGGCTTTTTATCCGGTTTTAACCCATAGTTTTACAATCCATTTTTCAGATCCTTGTGGTTGTACCAATAAAAGCTTTTAGTAATCAGGCAAAAGTTTTCGGTCTATCTGCATCTTGGCAGTCCTGTGGAGGCCCAGCTGTAATTGATGTCAATCTACTTCAATGCTGTGGGGTCCCTTTTATGGAACTCTTGGGACCATTCCCTTTCCTTACATCATGACATTACTCACCTTCCCTCCTGGCTAGGACAGCTGCCTCCGGTTATAGGACAGGATTCTTGATCAATTGTGCAGCCTTAGTTTGACAACAGAAGTTTTTTGGAGAAAACTGGAAGACTGTGAAATGTTGTTGAGAGCACTGGTAGAGACATCTCCCATGCATTTGGGGGTCACGTATTCATGTTAGTTGTGACTCAGAAACATTGTGATACTGTAGATAACTCCAATACACGCGCTTCTTTTCCAGATAAAACTTCCAAAGTACAAACAAATAATCTCATATTTGTAAAAATGTATATTTCTGGATGTTGTAAGTGAACTTTGGAACATTGTTTCACTGGAACTCTCTACCTGACACTGACGTGCCTGCACCATTACCCCTTCCTTCCCGCAGTGCAGGCCTCAGCTAGTCAGGCCGGATGCCCCGACTTAGCACATAGACACAACATCAAGGCTTGAGCGTCACTGCATGAATATGTCCTGACATTCCATCTCTATTGATCATGTGTATTGATACGAAATGTTTCTGTTTTCACAGATGCAATCAATGAAAGTAATCTAGGTAAGTGGAATACTTTGATTTTTTTTTTATCTTATGTAGCTGTTTCATGAAGGTTATTGTTAAAGATAACTAAATCCTCATTAGATTGAAACACTGTTGAGGGATGTTTTTCTACTACCAGCATTAATGCTATTCCTGCTATTACTTATATTACTTTGTACTAGTGGTGTAGTCTTGGAAAAAGTAGGAAAACTATCAGTTTACCAAGCAAATTGCTGTCATTATTTCTTTCTCTAAATGACCAAATTCCTGCAATGCCCAGTGGCAAGAGCAAAATAGATGGTGTAGCCACTGTATTGCATTAATTGTAAAAATATAGCTTCACGTCTTTGGTTTGAAACTCAAACTTGGCAGCACCATTCAAGCTGGTTGGGTCTTAAAGACACAAGAATAGGCTGGGTCTCGGTGTTAGGCCTGTGCAGTCCTCTCGCACCCATATGTACACATTTTGTTGAGTTTTTTTTTTTCATGACAACGAAATGCCTGCTAAAATAAATACTAAAATATTCAAAGTTCACCAGAGCAGAGTGATCTGGTTCAAAACTGGTGAGTGAAGTCCAGGTAATTTCTCAGGCTCTTTCTATATCGTCACAACCATACCCAGACAGGTAGGTATGTCCGTGTGTACTGATTATGATGTATGATTAACACCGTGATAGAGGCTTTGAGCTATAGTATGGGGGCCTGTCACATTCCTGCGTTCCATCTACTGCGGGAAGGAATGTTCATGGACAAACCTGCTTCAGTGCTGTTTGCTGATAATTCTCAGTGTTTGCTTTAATCCTCTTGAAGTGTAAAATAAGTGGGGTTTACTGCATTCGTAAATTCCACCCAGTGTCGGGTATGTGGTGAAATTGGATTGATGCTCACACACAGAGGTAATGTAATACATGGGTGTTCCAACTGGCCATTGCTAAAACACCATATTGATTTTTCATAAAACATCATATAACTAGCTCGAGAAGGCTTTTAAAATGGCTGTTTATTTTAAATTTGCATTTACCATGAATGTGAGCCAAATGAAGCAAATCTACAGATGTTGACAGTAAAAAGCCATAAAACACGTATAGTATGTTTTACAAAAGACACTATAATGTGAAGAAAGCAAGGTTGGGGGGACAGGGCCTCACAGAGGTAACATTAAAGCTAGCGGATGATGTTTATTATATTGCTAAATTCAGTAGGACTGAGTAGCAATTCATCAGCAAAAAGAAAATTGAAGGTGAAGGTTGGTTGAATTTCATTTCTCAATAAAGGGTAAAAAAATTAATAATGTCAGTTGACTATAGCTGAAACAATTAGACCATTGATCATTTAGTCATTTGAAATAACATTGGCAACTATTTTGATAATTGATCAATTGTTTATCTATGTATTAAGAGTTTGTTGTAGCAACGTCATAATAACTTAGATTAATATAGCATATTTCCTTAAACCCAAGTACAAGAAAATAGATAGGAGGGGGATGTGATTTAATGTAGGCTACTGATGAATAACCACATCACACATAGTGTTCTAATGAAATAGACATATTACATACCTGAGGGTCAATTATTTACAATCCAATAATAGTCTCAATCTCTTGAAAGGTCAACCAAGTTTGACTCTGTTATTCACCCGTCGTCTTTCACTTTCCTTCTTAGCTTTTAGGTCTTTGTTTAATTTCCTTCTATTCTGTGATGGTCCTCTCCCAGTATCAGGCATAACTACAGTACATAACTTCTAAAATAACAATTAAATACAATAAGGCCTGTATAGAGAAATCTCCTGCTACCTTTTGCCTGGCTGGAAACACTAACACAGGCATTCACGGTGTTACAACAAAATGTGTGACCCATCAGAATGTGTTACTATAGCGGCGTCTACCTGCTGCTATTCATTCTGTGACTTAGTGTGAAAAACCTGACCTGGGCAGAGGCATTGTTAAAAACTATGTGAAAATGGATTTCTTTTCACTGTTAGTCATGTTTGCTGTTACAGGCCATTTATGATCATCAGTTGGAAAATTAACCAGTTGCAGAAACATTTAAAAGTTACATAAAGTTACTTTAATCAGTTAGTTGTCAACTCTTTTTCAAATAATTGCGAACTATTTTGATAATCAATTAATCAATTTGAGTCATTGTTTTGTGATTCAGATCTTTTAAATATTTTTTTCAAAATTGTCTTTTAAACATACAAAGCACACAGCCTACAACACGACACAACATGATCTCTTGCCATCCTGAACCCCCTTACACATCATCACCACACATGCAGTAGGCCTTGGTTGTCAACTTAGGCACACTTAAACAAAAAAGAACAAGAAGAAATCATATACAAGACAAAATCAATAAACTAATAACCAAATAGACAATAAATTGTAAACGAAATAAACACAATGTATATGTGATAAAACCATAAGCATATTGAGCTACAACAGTGACGGTAACCTGTGGTATTGAATACAACATTTGGCATTGAAACGACAAATATTGTTACTGAAAAATGTTGAACTGATACATAAAACACAAACATAAAAGTAATAATCTCACAATCCAATATTATTTCACTTTGACATTGGTTGGCATTATGATAGGTTTTTCAATCTCAATCTACATTTTTTTCTTTCTCTGTGTTTTCAGTGACATTATTTCTTTTTAAGCTGTCAAGATTTTTACAATGTCACTTGTTTTCAGTTTCAACTTTCTGTCACTGTTTTGGCGTAGGGAGGAGGGGCCTGAGGGGAGGGACAAAGAGGCCGTGGTGTATGGGTAATTTACATAGGCTACTGTCGAGAGACCGCACCTCCACAGGAACCCTCACAGATGTTTTAAAACCGCATATCTGCAATGTCTTCCTCAAGTTCAGCTGGAACCTGCAAATCTCAAGTAAGTCTGTTTATCTCGGCCAGTTTTTCACAATGAAGCCGGCTGGTTTTGTGTTAACTTTTAATGTAGGCCTCAGCTGTGCTGTTTTGACAGAGATTAGCACTGTTCTCTTAAAGGAGAATTCCCAATTTTTATGTAAATCTTCATCACTGTAAATATGCAAATACTTTCAATTTGGAAAATTAAACAACCTGAATCGGTGCAGGCAACACTGAGTAGCTGCAGCTACTGTACGTGTGCAAGCTTCCACTGAGCTAAAATGGCAGTTAATGGGGCAAGTTTTAGAGTGCCTTTGTGCCTCTTAATAACATGTTTGTACAACATGAAAGGGCCCTTACGTAACATCAAGATGCGTTTTCAACTCAGACATTATTTTAATTCATCTGCCCTGTCTTGTTCTTGCCGGTGGGTAGCTTGGTTAGCTGCTAGCTAGCTGTTAGCTGTTAGCTTTTGATAAGTGTGTTCAACCAAGTTTTTGTGAAAACCGTGACGCAGTAGTTCCGTGTGTATTTGTAGCCCATCCCTTTTGTGTTTGATCTATCTGGTGTTGGTGAGTAGGAGGCTTGGCAGTGTCGCTCTGTCTGGTAGATTCCTTAGCCGGGCAGGCAGCCTTCATGCCCGCCTTCCTCGCCTCCCGCAGCCAAGCGCCCGGAGGGTGTAGTGGGCGTCCTCCATGCCTTTGCGCCAACAAATTGTAGTTTATATCTTCCTCAAAAATAGGTAATGGAGCATTGTAGTTGTTAAATACATATCAATAACTATGTAACTACATGGAAACTGTCAAATATGCAAATATGCATGTGGCTTTGAATAAATAAGGACAACCATCAAACTCAAAAGGCTCTTCCGTGTGCTGTATATCTGCTATATTCACCTAGGTACATTACTCCAAACATCTTTCTTTGTGAACAACTCTGCTCTTCACACACACTATCTGCACACTACTGTTTAGTGACCTATTCATACTAGAAGTTTGTTACCATGTAGTTACATAGTTACTGCTATGGTCATAACCACTACCGTGCTCAATTACCTATTTTTGAGGGGGAAATAAACTACAACTTGTCGCCGAAGGCATGGAGGACACCCACTACACCCCCCACTACACAGCTCCTAAAACTGGGCAAACTCAGTTACTGACAGTTTGGCAGTTACGGCAGTTTGTCAGTGAACACATTCTGCCTGTTAGTGAGTGTGATTTGCCTATTAACCTGTCAGTCAGCAGCTATACTTGTGATTGGAGGAGAGTTATAGGGGAGGGGTGTTAAGGTTCCATGTCAGTGTTAGCTGCAGGTAGAGAGAGCAGAGCTTGTTCTCTTAATACATCCATGACGGAGCTAGTGAGAGACACAAGCGAGTCAAGCCTTGTGCACCAGCAATAACACTGGCCTTAGCAGTCCTGAAGGACATGAATTACTGTTATTATAAATAGGTAGATTTCTCCCCTGCATGAGAAAATAAGCCACAAGTTAGCTGAGGTGTGCTAACCATGTATAGATTTAGAGAACAGTGCTAAAAGCACAGCTGAGGCCTACATGAAAAAACTGGCCAAGACAAACCGACTTACTTGAGGTGGCAGGTTCCAGGTGAACTTGAGGAAGACATTGCAGATATGCGGTTTTAAAACATCTGTGAGGGTTCCTGTGGAGGTGCGGTCTCTCACCAGTAGCCTATGTAAATTACCCATACACCACGGCCTCTTTGTCCCTCCCCTCAGGCCCCTCCTCCCTACGCCAAAACAGTGACAGAAAGTTGAATCTGAAAACCAGTGTCATTGTAAAATTCTTGACAGCTTAAACAAACAAAAAACACTGTCAGTGAAAAGGCAACAAGAAAAAATGTAGATTGACATTGAAAAACACCATAGTGCAAGCCAATGTCAAAGTTAAATAATATCATAGGACTGGGAGATTATTACTTGTAGATGTTTGTGTTTTATATATTAGTTTAACATTTTTCATTGCCAATATTTGTTGTTTCAATGCCAAATTTCATTTTAAATACCACAGGTTACTCTTACTGTTTTATCATCATGTAAGCACATATCATACGCTTCTCCAAAGGAAATGGCTTCTTAGGAGCCTTTCAGAAAAGTTCTTTCCCAGTTTACTAAAGCATTTAAGTAGCCATCTCACAATCCCTCTGCTGAAGGCACCCCTTCATTCCTCCATCCTCTTAAAAGAATCTGTCTGGCTATCATTAAATCAGTTCTGACCCATGTTATTATGTGCTTATCCATCTCGCTTAGGATTGAGCCATCTCCCAGAACAAATAGTTTTGAGTTGAATGGAAACTGGATTCCTGCAATCAGATCATGTGTCCCGGTCCAAAATTCCTGGACCTTGTCACATGACCATAGGACATGAAGTGAATAGGTTCTACATTCCTCACTATTCTGCGACAGTAAATATCTTTAAGTTGTGCACAAATTAAAAAGCTAAATATAAGGATGTCATTGTGTGCTTTGGGAAACACTGATCAACATGTTTCCCCTTTTTCTGACATTTTATAGTTCAAACAATTAATTGTTTAATCGTAAAAAAACAGTTGACCGATTAATCATCAATGAAAATAATCGTTAGTTGCAGCCCTATTCTGTTCTAACTGACTGTAGATGGATTGATAGACGGATAAATCTATGTTTATTGTCCCATTTTTGTGTCACAGTCAGTGTCATGCAAGTGGCAATATAAATGGACGAAAACATCAACAGATAACATAAATACAGGTGCATAGACACATAGAAACAAGCACATTGACAACAACACCAGATCAATACAAGGTCAGTAAGAGAATTTGTTCAGCAGTACTACGGCCGAAGCGTTTCGGTCTACACCTCAGAGACCTGTTTCTGTGGCCAGATGGTGGCTATGTGATGGTCTGGATATAGAAGGTGATTGGTGTCATTGACAATGGTGAGGGCAAGGTGTGGGATGGCTCCATCATTCAGGTCTGAGATGCTGGGTGTAGGGGAGCTGATCCTTTTGGAGGCGACATGTGTGACCTTGGTGAGTTTTTTTTTTACATTTAGCTAGCGTTAGCCATGGTAAGCTAATTTTCATCCAGACCAAGTAAGGCTGTAGTAGCAAAGAGTTGCTTGGAAAACATATGTATTGCCATGCTTATTGCACTTAAAACTAGGTTAATATTCTTGCCATTTGTTATTGCTGTTGGCATGTAAAAAGAACAATTAATACTTAAGGTTTACATCTTTTGGAAATGATTTCCTGAGCCTGCACGCCCTCCTAAAGGTTGAGGTAAGACAGAGCCAGTGTTACCTCTTTGTCTCCACACTGAAACCAGTGTGACTGGCCTCTGCTTTATCCCTGCCTTCCTGATTAGAGGTCTCCTCAGGGCGTAATGACAGAATTGTGTTCCTGTCAGTTCCTGCTGCTCAGAGTGGGCTAATAGTCATGTTAGCCCACGCAGCATGTCATTAGCTCTCCACCCGTAGCCCAATGAGGGGCAAGTCTGTCATTTTGAGGCTAAATCACAGGGCAGGCAGGCAGGCCGGAGATCACAGTCACACCGGTTCTCTGAAGCTTCAGTGTTTCCGCCCACCCTTCCTCGTCGCACTTAATATGCACTGACTTACACATACTATATTAACACGAAGGAATTACTGTGACAGGGGCTAGAGGAGGCAAATGGAAGTCAAAGAGAGGCACTTTGATTTGCCGCTGATACAGAGATCATTCCATCAAAATTGTAATTTGAAAAACACTACTCATTTCTGACTGCGATGGGATGATTCATGGTTATCACTCGGATGATAAGCAGCGTTGCGTAGCATCTATCAGAGTTAGGGCTAATCTGCTTTGATTATTAGCCTCTAAGCCTTCCTTCCATGCTGGGCTTGTCGAGGACAGGGTGATGAGAAAATACACTCTTCTCATATTTGTATTAATCTATCTGTGCTTGCTTGTCAAACTGATAATTGCATCGCCCATGCAGATCACCCCCCCTCCCCCATCAACGTATTTGCCTCACACGCAAACATTCCCTCACACTTAATCAATTATTGCATTGTAAATAATATGCATATACACATGTAATAATATGTATGAACTTAGTTTAATAATCAAGTTCACACCAGCTTTCTAACCTTTGTTAGGATTGGTTTATAAGTAGGGTTGGGCATCGTTTTGATTTTGAACACTGATTCCAATTCAGATTCTTTCTTTTGATTCCGGGTTTCATTGATTCTCTGAAGTTCAAATGGGTCACATGCTTATTTCATAGATGAGAGGAACATTGTATTTAGATTCAATGGTGATTTACAGTTTTATCAGGCTTTTTCGATGTAAAATAAAGCCACACTTTAGAGCGCTGCTTACTGCGCTCCATGGCTGCAACATAACAAGCGCCTGGAAGTACGGCAGCCGCTACGGAAACCAGAACTTGCGTGTGTTCATTTGGAACCGGTGATCAAGTTAAAAACCACATTCTCCAAACAATTCCAATAAAATTAACGGTTCCATTGTAATTCAAATTTTTGTAACGATTTCTATTCTGACTAAATCCTACTGGGTCCACAGCCCTTCAAAAAATTTAAATCAGATTAATTATCCATGCTAGTCATTTCAAACCCCCCAAACTATTAGATGCAATGTACAGATAATCAGTCTGGACACAGCGACAACAGCTACAAGTAGAAATCCCCTCTCCAACTGGGTTAGATTAGTTTCAGGTGTTCAGTTTCTCACCCTGAGGGATGCTAGCCTGGCCTGGCTCGCTCTGGATCGCTCTGGCTCTCCTTCTTTGTGGTGTTCTACTCGATGTCAGTAGCCATGCACACCATGAAATTTGAAATGCCGATGTTTGTGATTTCAATAAATATAAAGGTAGGTAGATAGTGACATGTTTTCCGAGTGGAATACAGTAACGACTTATCAGGCTTTGGCATGAAAATCAGCAGCCTGTATGCAGCATCTGTTACATGTATGCATGCCATATTGAAATCATTTTGCCCTGTTTCAACGCACAATGAAAACTTCTGCACATTTTACAGCTTATTGGTCACAGTGGGCTTTTAATACTAACCACAACTTGCCCTGCAGCTGAAACTTCATGGGAAATAAGCTGAGCATGATATATTTAACAAATTTTCAGGCCCGTGGCTCCATAAGTAGATTAGAAGTGGATCCGTTTTTGATCCACGTGAGCCAGATCTTAGCAAAGCTGTGGGTCGATCCTTGAATCAGTGGGGGACGAGCTGATAATTATGAGTGAGCGTGACCATGTTATACAATACACGCGCATCTTTACTCGGGGCCATGACCTTCTCCGCTGAGATTTGCGTCCGCCTTACTTTGCCCTTTAGTGGGGCATGTTGTGTAAGTGGAAGGGTCACAACGTGAATAACATTGGTATTTGCGCAACAGCCTGTGCTGAGTGCAGAGCTAACTGGAGCAGGAGAATGGCGCTGTTCGGCGAGGTTCACGGCTGTTATTCCTACAGGCCGTGAGCGTGAACGGAGCTAATGCCATCTGACAGTTCTGGAGCAAGAAGAGGAGGGCTGGACAGAAAAGGAGGAGAGAGAGAAGACAGCGAGGGGGGGGGGGGGGGGGGGGGGGGGGGGGTGTTGGATGAGAGAGAAATAGTGGATGAGCTAGATATGGACAAAGCAGGGGTGAGGGATATTGGAGGGGAAGGGCTAAAGAGGCAATACTGTAGGGACCTCCATTGTTACCCGCTGTAGAAATGGCCTGTGAGAGCCATCACTTTTTATCAGTGTGACATATTAAAAGTCCAAATAATCCCTAACATTTCTTTTGAAATATATAGAAGATGTCCGCACCTCCAAAGCAGGAGTGAGGGTTGCAATATTTAAGTCGCAGATATTTTCTCAAATACTTATTGGAGTGCACCACATCCAGACTCCCGTGTGTTCGCACCGTGGGACACATTCACTCAAACGCCATTGTGAGAATCTGCCTTTGAGGGAATTCCCGAAATACTCTTAAAGCATCACTCACACATTTCCATCCAATGTCTTTCCCAGATTTTGGTGGTGCGCAGGCACGGCCGGACATGTTTATATAAGAATATGTTCGTTTTGTGAGGCTCCGAGTCGTAAAATGAGTTGTGCTACTTAAAAACTGACAGACAAAAGACAGCAAAAGGAGGAGTGGCGGTGAAGAGATAGACAACAGATGGAGGGAAGAGGGAGTGGGAAGTGTGTTGGGATCCCACTGTAATTTGACGGGCTCCAGTGCCACTCAGGCTTCGGCAGCAGTTCTTCTTGAAGGAGGCGTAGCAGACACCCTGCTGCCAACCTAACCTGTCATTATCAACATGGCAGAAAGACAGAGATTCTTCAGCGCGTCTCATCCTCCTTTACAATGCACATTTGGACATTCAAGATCTTTGTCAAATTTGTGACTTCCTGGCATGTGGGGAAGATTGTCCCCACAATCCTTGCACAAAGTATGCCTATACGAGAAAAATCCTTGTATCTTCCACAATATTTCACCGTATTCACTGATATTATGTTGTGCTTTTGATGTTAAGGTTGTTGTTTTTTTCTTCATGTTACTTAAAGTGGTTCAATGCTGCCATTTTTCCATCCATATAGTGCAAAAATAGAGATGATGCTCAATCATTTACCATCAATAGCCTATAGTTTTAGCTCCTGTGAAGAATATTTTCAAACAGTGGATTTTTTTATCACAAGTGGGCTCATTTTCTTCAGCCCTACAATGCTGTAGCATATATAATATACATCTGCTGTACATGAGGTTTTGGGTGGGGTCTCCGCTGTGAAGCTACCTCTTAAACCTAATTGTAGTGGTTTTTGTTTGGGCTTGCCAGCATTTGTTTGATCACCGTGAGGAGTTTTAACCACCTTTTTTTGAATAATTGTACAGCTAGCCTTACAAATATTTGTCACAGAGCTAGACCTCTCTCAGTCACAGAGAGACATTTTCTCTCTCCAAAATGGACATGTTTTGTGACAAAAGCAATATAATGCAGCAAAAAAAACGGTAGTTCAATCCAGAATAGTCAGCCACTGCTGAAACCACTTCTGTGAACCAAAACCACACAACATCAAAGGTGGTGTTGGTTTGTTTGGCAGCAGATAAGACGATTAGGAGTCGGAGCCCCCTCAGCACCCTCCATCATTAAAGCTGCTGGCCCACATCTAGAGCTTATAAGGGCTGCTCCGCTGCCTCTCAGCTCGCACATTACTCCGCTTTGATCAGCTTGTTGGTATTTGTGAGTGTCCAAGTCAGCCCATACTGCTGTTTTCTCTAGCTCTTCGTCTGCTGACAGAAAGCTCACAGGGGCCCCATGTTTGTATGATACTGCCCTCTGGTGGGGAAGCATGGCGCTGCCCTAGTGCATAAACACCCAGCAGCACCTTCTGATGATGGTGATGGTGCTGCATTCATAGGCATAGATTTCGGTGGGGGGGGATGCATGGGATATTTGTTTCCCCCCGCCCCCCATATTTATAAGAGGGTTTTCAGAGGGCTCAAAACATGGTTGGAAAACATGAATTGTGTCTAGGCAAGAAAAATAAAGATTCAATTTATGTAGATTTCAACTTAGGAGCGTATGGTTCAAACGAGGTGTCATTCTGTTGAGACGAAAATGATTCCTAAAAAACATAACATTACAAAACAAGTGGGGATGTCTTAAATATGCAGAAAGACATTATGCATAATAATTCCCTTTACATAAATAAAACCATTTTCATGCTAAATTCATGAAAACAAATTCCCCCAAATGCAGAAAATTGTATTGTTATAGAACTTGTTGACCTGTGGCCCTTTGCTGCATGTCATTCCCCCTCTCTCGCCCCTTCCATATCTTCAACTGTCCTGTCAAAAATAAAGGCTGAAGATGCCCTAAAAAATATCACAAAAAAAAAAAAGAGAAAGAAATACGTTTTTAAGGTATTGCAATTACTGGGGG
>NC_048411.1:9224760-9232704 GCF_013103735.1 Etheostoma cragini | reverse complement strand
GGGGGGATAAAGCAATATATTGCAATATTTTCCATGGAAATGCTGTCCATGTATCGATCTTTAATTATATAAGTTGCGCATGAGAATTTCCCCTTCTGGTACTAGAACTAGAATGTTAAATGTTACACATAATTTTAAGTTGGAAAAAAATGTAATGAATTGAAATAAATGGCAGATAGCTTTTTAAAATCACAATATGGGATGGTGAAATAAGTAACGCCATAATATCGTATCGTGGTGATTCCAACCCCCTAGTAATTGCAGCTTCAAACTCTGATACTAAAAATACTTTGGTAAAAGTACTGATTTAACTTCAAGTAACAAAGTACGGACTTGAACATTTTTAAAAATAAATACATTTTAAAGTATAAAAGTAGCCTTGCAAATGACTATTTTTTTACACAAAGCTACCTGGACCACGCATATGTTACTACAGTGCACGCTGAGGAACTTTAGTGGACATGGAGAAAAGGCTCTTTATATGCCGTTGGCTACATTTTAAATGGATGTTTGACAATATGCCCAAAACATCACATATATGATTATTTGAAACCGTGACTTTTTCAAACCGGCGGTATGCCCATGTCTATATTATATGCACAATCAATGGCTTACCATTCAGTTAACGCTACGCCAGTTTGATGAATCGGTAGATTCAGCGATCTGGGTTTAAGGGAGTAAAGATCGGGGCATTTCAGACAGAGAGGACGCATTCAAATGTTTTATCAGGATCTTACACGGTTCAAAGTTTTCTGCCCCTTGAAAGACGTTTTTTTTTCTTTCTTTTTTGCATCTGTTTTCTTTGTTGTGGTGTGACTGATACCTTTCAAATCTTATCTTTCTGATGGATTTAAATGAAAAGGTTAATGATTAATCATCTATCCCTGATCATTTGCATGACGATTCATTTATGTGAAAGGTCACTCTGAATGATGTCAACTCATGATAGTGTAGGAAAACAAGGATTTCAAAATCTGGGTCCACATTCATTTCACGAGGGCTTAGATTGTAATTCAGGACGATTCCTGGAGGATCTTAAAATAAGCTGGTTAAGGACTGGGACCCGCTCAACTTCCCTCACTACGATGGACACCTATCAACAGCACTGGCACGTAGAAGTAATTTGTGTATGACTGGTATGTTTTACTCTGATAAGATTCCACCATGTAACAGATGCATTATTCATTTTAAAGTCCAATATCACAATATGTTTGACCTAAAACAACGTTGCTATTGCAACGATATGGCAGACTTGGCTATTTCATAAAAAACATTAACACAATGACAGTTTTTATAGATAATAAATCAACCAATCAAATTGTATTAAAAGGGTCACCATAAAATGTGGTCTCAATGCACTTTGCAAGTAAAGGAACAGAAATAACAAGTGAACAGCAATTGAAGCAGTAATAATCAGCAATAAAAAAAAAAAACGTAAACATAAGACAATAAGTGGAAACGGTCTGTGAAGTTCGTAGAAAGGATGGTGTGTTGTGGGTGGCTGTAGTATGAGTGGAGGTGGGTTCTCAATCTAGATGTAAAAAAATGTCATCTGAGTGGGCAGATAATAATAGGACAGCTAGTAAGTCTGGTAAGTAGACATAATTACATCACTTTACTTTAATGTAGCATTTAAAACCAGGAAAACACAACACTTGTGTCATACTACGATATCCCAAATCGATGACAATATCTGGTCTCGTATATGGATGTCGAGATAATGTCAATATAATGCCCAGCCCTAGTTTGAAGGATCTTTATTTTTGTCTGAGCTTGATTGCATTAAGATGGAAAACCATTTGGTCCAACCGTATGTTGCCGCTGTAACAGTGAGGTCTGTACTGAGCAATGCTTGAACCCCCATTGTAAAAAAAACAAAACAAAAAAAACAACTGTAAAGCAGTAGAAATCCCTCCTCCTCTCTTCAGTCTTGTGACAAAGGCATGGTTTAACCTTTGACCCCACCCCCACCCCCCTGTGCTGACTTGGCCCACTGTTCTACCAGCAATCAATTCCAGTTTTCTGAGATTTAGTTTTAATACAGAATTACTTACAGAAGTACCTACATTCAACAATCCTATGAAAAGATATCCACTCTAGGAGAACCAGAGGAACCACTTTCTCCACAGAGTGCAGCAACGAGACTGGTTTATAGAAAGGGGTGAAATAGTTAGGAATTAGTGAATGAACTGATAAAACTATGCTTTTATTCAAAGTAACAAAAACAAAAAATACTGCATGTAGTGCCCTTTGCTGTGTTGCAAAGCTGCACGTTACTTCCTTATTTACACCTTACTAGAGAACTACCTTTTGGGGAAAAACACTTTTAGGGTCCTGTGTCTTTACTAATTTAAGTCTGACACAGTTGTCAGTTTCCGATCCAGCGCCCACGTCGTTAAATCGCAAATGCATCTGCGCACATCTGTGCACCCGTGGGCGTGCCTTATGGGGAGATGTGTTAAGGTGCATTCTTGGCGTATTGCTATCTTGAGGCAGCGGACAGTGATCGCACCATTGATCAACAAAAACCTGGTCTAAAGTCAATAAGGAAGAATACTATTGTGATTTTAACAGTCCATTAGTAAAATGTGCCTAGGCTCGTGCACAGTGTGCTCACACTATGCTTGTGACACACACAGGGACACGCAGCAGCACACAAACATGCAGCAGATTAAAAATTAAAAAAATGACGTGAAATAGTATTATCATGTTATCTGTTTGCGCTTCTCTCCTTCCTGCTTAGCAAATCTACCATCACAATAGCAATGCGCTGACTTACATATGTGCCTGGCTTTTAAAGGGAATGGGAGATGACAATCGGATTGCTTTATTTGCATGTTACGCCTAAAACACACCTATGATTAATAAAGACCCTAAGTACAACCCTTTTGAACCATGCGCCTGGTTCATGGGCTCTTTTTTTCTGCCGTTAAACTAGCAAAAGTGGATGCGTACACACCCTAAACACACCTGCACCAGGCCCTTTATGCCGTGCGCTGAGATCGTTAAAATAGGGCCCTTTGACTTGATGATGATGATGAGCCAGTATGTCAGCGCAGTCCAGGGCCAACACAGGAGGCTCCGAAAACAACTCAGTGTTGTCTGGTC
Source organism: Etheostoma cragini (assembly GCF_013103735.1). Lineage (NCBI taxonomy): Eukaryota > Metazoa > Chordata > Actinopteri > Perciformes > Percidae > Etheostoma > Etheostoma cragini. Next base: position 9,229,596 of record NC_048411.1, on the reverse strand, counting down.
TTTTTTTTTTTAAACTGGCTTAATTTAGGCTGAAAACATGACATCATCCATCAGGCAACTGTGGCCAATGACAGAAATACAAACACACAATAGATTATTTTGTAATGTGAGCGCTTTATTTCTACTGTTTACCATGGCAACAATTTCTGCCATGGTCATTTTCCAGTGTGTAACTGTGCCTCAGGGTTTGATCAACTGGTGTTTTGGTGTCTGAGAATCCCTCAAATTAATTGATCTGTAATTCTAACCGGACTTGCTGGATTTCATTTCATGTTTTGATCTGTACCTGAAGCAACGCGGCCCCTGCATTGTTTTTAATGCAGAGGTGATTTGGGTCTGAGCACAGCCTTAGTAGGCATCCCCACTGACACCAGCACGTCATGAAAAACAGCTCCTACAGTAATTTGAATGCTTTATAAGTAAAAGACAGTCAGGGGATAGGCATTCATTTGAACTCTCGCCAAGGAAAGGAATCATATTTCTCAAAATGTCAAACTATCCCCTTCATGGGGACTTGGATGTGACAGGATATGTAAATGATGCACAGAAGGCAGTAGTGGGGGTGTAGGTAGTCAACAGTGGCCTAACAGCAAAGTTTTGCCCTATGGCCTCAAAACAAGTTGATCCAGCCAAACCCTTAACATACAGTATGTTGGCAAACAGGAATCACATGAAGGTTACAACCTACTGTCCTGTTGACCTGTTTGTCATCGTTTACTCTGCTTGGACTCTACAATAGACCACACTATTGTATGTTATTTCTCGCTCTGATACATGTTAAAAATGCCCTAATTTAGAGCATCCACGTGATGTGAAGAAAATAACGTGAGAGTTAGCAATTATGGTTTTAACTGGAAAATACAATATACAGCACGTTTTGTCGTTCATAGACTTACAAATAAATCCTTAAAGTAAAGGTTCTGGCAACTTATTACACAGACTTTGCACCGTATATAAAAAAAAACTGAAATGATGTGTGTGTGGCTACAGTATAAATACATGTCTGTCATTCAAAATTCCCTCATACAACAGCTGTTTGGTTAGTAAAACATCTTAAAACGTTAAATAAACAAAATGTCAGAAAAAGCAACAACAGTTTGAAAAAATCCCCCCAACCAAAACGTCACTTAAAAAAATGCCCGAATGTCGAAAAAATGAAGTAAAAAAAAACATTAAAAAGGGACAACGTGGACTCTCCCAGAACCCTCCATGGCTGACAAAGGTTGTCGGAAGTACAAAAAAGGAAATTGTGAATCACGTTCTACGGAAAATATTTGTTAAAATACACATACATAAAACTGTTATCACACATATTTCTTTGCTTGCTTTTGAAAAGATAGATAGTACAGTAGTACAGTAAAACAATTACACAAAAATATAGCAATAAATATATAGTACAATTCAAATAATTTAAAAACAAGGTCAGCAATCTTCACATTTACTAGACAAACATGAGCGCCGTTGTCTCCACAGTCTAGATGTGAACCTGACAGAGCGAACATCAATGTGCACCACAGCCTGTATCCTTTTCTGAGACTGTCATCCTGCACATATATTAATAAATACGCTTTCTTATAATGTCGGAACAGGCAAGCACACCAACACTGACAACCTTTTGGCTAGCACTGCAGCGTGAAGAGATAGAAGCACCTTTTCAGACAATAACATCACTGCCTTATATTTTTAATCCCCCCTGTCAGGACAATTAAAGGCGTGTTGAACGGCCATTGAGGACGGCTCCTATGAGTGGCTGTTTTAGTGGTCATTAACTCCCAAGACGGTGGCCAGGTCACCTCTGTTTTATTTGCCCTTTGGAAGTTCAGGCCGAGAACGGCTGCATTGATCTGCTGGTGGAAAAAGCAAATGCATCGGGGCAATGTAAGGTGGATCATTGCAAATGTAATCTGCAGGAGTGGGCAAGACCCAAACCCTGAGGTCAGCATCCGTACGAACAGCAGCCTCTGAGGTGACTCATCACAAACAGTGCTACACGCCAGTGATTCTCAACTGGTGGGTCAGGACCCAAACGTGGGTCGTGGACCTGTTCTGGGTGGGTCGACAGCTGGTCAATTAATAAATAAAAACTATTTAATGCACTTTGATTTTGGATTTCTAAAAATATTGGGTCAGAGCCCTGCAGCAGTCTAGCGCCGTAACCATGGTAACCATCATTTGGTCAACGTTCACTTTAAGTTTGTGTTGATGTTCGGAAGCAAGCTAATTTGTGGCCTTAATGATTTTCTGCAGTTTCGATATTTAATATATTTAAGTCACTTTTGTCCATGCAGTTGTTCTGTCCGTGGGTAGAAAATGATCATATTCATGAAAATAAATCTTTTTTTTAACAAAACCACACACTTCATGTGGCCTTATGTATCAGTAATAGAAATCAAAATGTTTTGGCAGAGATAATTTTTGAGGAGCTACTGTTCCTCCTTTTTAATGGACTTGTCTTTCAGAGCAACTTTTCTGTGTCTTGGTGGCCTTTAGGCAGGGTGAGGCAGCTGGTTTTCAGGTTTTAGCAGGCAGACACCCCCGAAGCTTTGGAAGAAACCAAAATGGAGGGACCTCCATTAACTTCCACCTTCTTTTCTTTTTTTTTAACAATCAATGTAGGATTCATACCTCTGTTTGGCTCTTGTTAGTGTATTCAGTAGGGGCAGCATATGTTTTGTCTGCAGAGAGATGGTGATTGACAGCAAAGGCAGATTGTTCTGTATTCAGGAATACTTGACTTTATCTTGCTTTGGGAAATCAGAATGTACATGTTTATATAAATTTGGAGGATTGGCCAACCCCTGGTGGCCTATTTCAGTTTTTCTTGAAGCTCTTTGTTTGAAGAGTGGAGAGGTTTGGCCTATGTGACAGTGAGGGGGGAGGGTTGCTCAAACAAAAGAATTGCCCTTTTGTTACTCTAATGTTTAGGGAAATGCAGAAACCCAAGTCACAAAACCGCTCATTCGGGCTGACATTGTATCAAATTAGCATTTAAGCTAACAAATTGGGCCTGTTTAAAAGGGCTTTGCTGCCTCTTAGTCAGGAGCAGGAAAGCCAAACCTAACCCTCCGGCTGCCTGAGGCTAATTTAAGATGTTTACTTTAAATTCACTTTTCATGTCTGAGGGATACAACAACATGCTTTTAGGAGTTTATATCTTTTAATGTCAGCGTCAAACAAATTTTAATTATGCATTTGTTCAAAGCTGCGTAGGTGGCTCAAAAGTTTCTATTTGTTTGGTATTTTAACAGCAAAAGTAGCTTTCTAAAGTTAGTTTTATATTGGTGATTGTGTGTGATGTTCTAAATGTATGATTTATTTTTGGGAAATAGAGATGACCCTTTTCTTTTTTTAAATGGTCTGGACATTTTTGGTATCAGTCTCTGTCAGTTCTACTGTGGCATCTACTGTGTTACGTTTTAATTAGTGAATCACATTCACACACAAATGAGTGGGATTGACTGCAATCTAACTAAAAATTAGAACGGCATGTATTAAATGATTGCCTTTTTTTTCTGGCATGTCCACATACGGTACGGGCTCCCCAAAGACCCACAAATCAAGAGAACACTTGAGGTTAAGAACCTGCACAAATTAAACACATTTAAAGGGATCACTCATGAATGACCACAGTATCAAAAACTGACATCAAAAATGCTTTTATTCAACAAAAATGATATACACCAATGTCATTTCAAGTCACGTCAAATGTAATGTCAAGTCTGCAACATGCGCAATGGAAGACACGTTTCTCTCCCACCCACGGTGCAGTAAGACCCTATATCATAAAAGATACGAAATGTATACAAAAAGATAAGTAATAAAAAATAAAGTTAAGTAAAACTTACAAATTTTATAAAAGATTAGTCCTATATACTGTACAATAAAAAAAAAAAAAAAGTAAAGCCACCCATCCTCAGGCCCAGCCTTTAGGTAGCGCCTCTCTCCACATGACAGCAGATAACCAGCGGAGGCTCAGCGCCGCACCGGCTCCGATTAACTTCAAGGTTAAAGGCGACATGGCTGATTATGCCGTTCATCTTCGCCGCATGGGAGGAAAGGTGCTAAGGTCAAGGGTGACATATGGTAGCAGTGCCCCCCCCCCGCAAGGCTCATGTTTGACTTCCTATTACTATCGAGAAGCAGGGTTATGCTATTCAGACTGAAAATATGTCAACAAATCCTGCTCCTGAATCTGTTGGTATTGAGCAATTTATTTTATTGTTTGCATTCCAAAGAATGTCAAAAGTGTATGTCCTGCTGGGTTTACTTAGAATAAACTTTGAATAATACTAGAAATGTAATGAGGAAATTAAAAGCTGGTTAAATTATGAGAATTCCTGGAGTTAACATGTATGCCAGCTTCAAGAACTTCTTGGAAAATCTAAATGTTTAGAGCAGGTTTAGATCAGTTTACTCTCCCATGTTCCCCAGACCATTATCTCATGGTGAACAGTAAACAATATTAATGCTCAAGATCTGCATGTAAACACGTATGTAATTACAACATCTTGGCTGGGTCCTTCCCATAAGCCTTCCCTGCCTTTGACACAGTGACATATGGCAGTAGACTCTTATGGTATTAGTGTAGAGTAACCTGGGAGACAGCGAGACTGCCTTTATCACACCAGGTTACACATGTCCTCATATTTCTACCGGCTTACCATTGAAGCTGCTGTTCTCTGTGAATTCTCCCGAGCCCAGTGGAACGGCTCTGTTCTCTTTCTAACTGTATGTTGTGTTTGAATGTGAAAAGCTTCTTATATGTGACTTAATGCCCCCGGGCCATTAGCATTCTCATCAGGGGTTGGGCCCCGGGGGGGGGGGGGGGGGGGGGGG